>NW_005054516.1:542152-549937 GCF_000277835.1 Geospiza fortis
ATTATTGCTTGGGGAAAGAAAATGGAGAGAGGGGAGTGAGTTGCAAACCACTGGACAGCAATGAGTGATCAATAACTTAAAACTGCTGCTGCAAATGTCTTGGGTTGAGTGAAATGAATCTTTCCAGACCTTGGAAGATAAGGTATCCTGATCTCTTTTTAGTAGCTGGATACCACATCTTATGGATATTTTCCATGAACAAACCAGAATTACCTAAAAGCTTTTATTTGGTCCTGTGGTCCAAATGTCTTTCAGGAATAAAAATAACAAACACTAGGAAGAAATGTGTCATGTTCAGCTGCCATCTCACGTGGTGGTCATCAGCCTTCATGACCTAATAAAAGTGAAAAGGAGAAGGGAGGAAAGAGAGGAGAGAGAGCTTTGCTCTGAGTTTATTTCAGTTTATAATAATCCAAAAGAATATCCTTTAATTACTTCACACTGTGAGCAATCATTATGTCCCATGTGATGTCACCTTGATTCAGCATAGCTGATAATGACAATATGTCTGTAATAAATAAGGGAAAGGTGGCATATTATCCTCTAAGAGATTAGTATTCAATTTGCAAACTGCATTCTATATGGAAAAGACTGTGTCATTTAAGATTAAGTACCTTTTTGTTTGTTACCATAACAGATGTTTCTAAAACCTATTAAAAAGAATCATAGTGCTCTTTTTGTCTAATAGCAAAAAAAAAAAGAAGAAAAAAAATCAGTACCTTATTGCTACAATTTACCCGTAGAAACTTTCATTAAAGTACTTTCAATCCCCTTTTATTTTCTCCCAACTACTCATTTTACTTTTTTGTTTTTCAGAACTTCCATCCACAAGTTATTTGGATTATCAATGCCACTGTTAACAGTTTTCCTTGATTGCTCTTCCAATGTGAGAATATTTTTACCTGTGGGTTCCTGTGTTAAAAGAGCTGTTCTCCCAGAACACATCTCCTGAGATAGGTGTGTCTCTGCTTGTCACAGGCATTTCTTTTATGAAAAATCCTCTCTCCGGATTTTTCGTGCTGAAGCTGAGAAGTTCAGCAACAAGATGTAAACAATAGGTTATCTGCTGCTATGGAAGGCAACAGATCCCTCTGGATTGGCCCAGCTTGGATGTTTAGAGTTAATGGCCAATCCAGAACTGAGGTCTCTCGGAGACAGTCCGAGAGAGCAGGGTTTGTTATCATTCTTTACTTTTCTATTCTTAGCTTAGCAAGCTTCTGAAAAGCTCTCCTGCTTTTTCTTTGTAGTATAGTTATAATGTAGTATATATATATAATAAAATAATAAATCAAGCCTTCTGATCATGGAGTCAAGGATCTCGCCTCTTCCTTCACTCAAAAACCCTTGTGACAACCATCACACCTGCTCTCACTGCTGAGCTGTAGAGAAGCCACAAAAAGAGCAATGTTAATGGTTTCGCATGAGAGGGGAAATGTTAAAAATGTAAAGGAAGCTTTAAGCTGGTAATTTCCAGTCACTTGTTCATTTATGAGTGTGCACTAAGAATCCAGATCTGCAAAGATATTGAGTACTCACACTTTGAATGTATTTGAATGTCTTGTCAATCATTTTGACACTGCTGAGATCCTGTCAAGTCCATAATAACTAGAATTCTCACTGGTCTTCAGCCAAAACTTTCATGTTGATGATGGCACCCTGGTCCCACAGCAATGGCTACTGCAAACTGAAGATGTGGAGTCTCTGTCTTGAATTCCTTGGGCAAAATAATCTGAATTCAGCTCTGTTTTATGCAGCACCCTGCACTGCACAGCCCATGGGCACAAATATCTTGCCAAAGCAAGTGAGGAGAAGGGCTGTACAAGGAGTTTTGCCTCACATGGATATTAATTTACTTGGCCACACGGTTCTCCTGTCCCTCACAGGAGAACAGTCGTGCCTACCAGACTTTTTGTAAGTACAATTCTTCATGCTTATTTGCCTAAATGAAAGCATGGATTTGTCAACCCCTTATCAATATTTTTTATAATTTTTCTTGTCATCATCAATGTCCTGCTAAATCTTCTTGAAGTTTATGGTATGTTATTTGGCAAATAAAGAATGTATAAATGTTGGCTAAGGGTTCTAGGGCTGTGATGTGGAAGAATGATTAGCTGGAAAACAAGTTTCTGGTTTGATGGCTCTAAAAGCATTTGAGGTTGTAGCTCTCAGAAGGAAGAAAAGCTTGAATTGTTTGATGTAAAAACACTGGTAAGTGTTTTGGGAAATTCAGAAGAATAAAAAGCATTGAAATCCACCATTCTACTTTTCTGCTTTTTGTAACGTATTAATGAATTTTTTTTTAGATGCAGGCATCTGTTGGAACAGGAATTTGGCTACCAAACATTCAATTTTTCACATCATCCTTCCAGAACATTAGTATTAAAAAAAAAAAAAAGAAAAGGAAGTAAGTGGTAGCGCTCTAATATAGAGAAGTAGGCTGTATGAAAAAGACTTAATCCTTCAAATTGCTGAACAGTCTAGCTAAATTCCACTTAAATTTCCATTAAATCCTTGAACTCTGAATTAAAAGATTTAGTGCATATGAGCCAAAGTATGTAGGACACTTTGGGCATAAAAGGATCAAACAACAAGAAATAGAAGGAAAAGACAAATCCTGAAACAGAAAATCATGCTTTGACTGTAGTTTTCTGAACTCCAATCACAAATAACTTAAGACTCATTTAAAGCCTCATTAAAGCTTCGCCCAACTCTCAGAGCTTTCCAGAGCTTTTCTGAACCGCGTCCCACAGCCTGAAGACCTAGCAGGAGCAGGGATGTAATGTATTTTCCAACTGGAAAAAAGGAATTACTTCACTTTGGCTAAAGATTCTCTTTAGAACACCACTCATTTAGAAATCTGCTTTTGAGACCAAAGCAGTGTACATCTGTGTGCTTATTTATTAAGATTTTAAAGGATTAAGTGAAAAAAAAAAGTTTATGCTCCACTTGGGCAAAGAGGGAAGAAAAAAAAGGAAATATATTTATTTTTAATGTTACTTATTAGAGGGATTTCAAGCTTTTCACCCAAACCCCAAATGAAGACTGCCAGATTTTAGAACTTTGAAACACCATATGAGAAAATGACAAATCCCCCACAATTTGGGGCTGTGGAATTCCTCTCTAAATCCATTTCCTGCCAGCTGTCTATCACCTGAACGAGTCACACGCTCTGCCTGTTGCTCAGATTGATGCCAAATGATCTGCAATTAAAGTGTGCTTAACCTGGAAATCTGCTAACGCCTCTGAGCTTTGCAGAAGGCAACTTTCAGGTCTAGCAAATCCTTTACCTTCCAGGAAGATTTTCACACCAAAGGAGGATCATTAGGCTGCAGATGTACAAAATTACCCATTTTACCAGGGCACTGACACTGTGCCAAATTATCCCTCTCTCTGAGCTACACTGGAGTAGGAAAATATGGGAAAGGGAATCCAATTTCTTTGTCCTAAGAGGACACCAGGAGCCTCTCCTCCCCTTTGGTGACATGAGGGTGTCAGTTGTGTGTTTAAAATTCTAATCCAAAGCACAGGACAAAATCTGGATGCATTGAGAGTCTTCATGAACATGCTGGATGAAAATCTGCAGAAACAAGCCAGGAGGAAAATGTAGAGGACAACAAAGACTTGCTGCCTAACTGAATGAACCAAACAAGGACATTCCCCATGGAATACATCGACATTTTTCTGTTCTGGAAGAATTTGTCACAGAATTGTTTTCTTTTCTGACATTTTCCCCTTTGTAAAATAGTTATATGGCTTTTTCACAGTGCAAAGATAGAAATTCTTTGTGATGAACTGACATTTTAGATGCAGCTCAAACTGCTGCAGTGCCAGGGACTTCCAGGAATAGCAGATCTGCAGACCTGTGGGTGCTCACATTTTGCAAAATTTCCTCAGAAGGCTCAGTATTTTCATCCTGCAGCCGAATTTATCTAATTACCCTTCTTAAATTATTGTTTGCTTTTATTTGATTTTACCCTGTTCTCATTTGTGCTCAAAGGAATGAGTAATACTTAAACAAAAACAAAAACAAAACAAAACAAAAAAAAACAAACCCAAAACAAAAACCAGCCACAATTGGCCAGGATTAATTCTAAATCTACCTAGGATAAATATGTGAATTTCAAGGAAAACTGAAACATGACCTTTCGTGTTGCTGTGGGTTTTCTTAAGGATTAAGGCAATAAAAGTCATCAAAATGTTCTGAGGTAGACCTTCACATCTATTTGCCCAGGGGAGAGTAAAATACACATGATGTTGCTCTGATATCTGGGATGAATTCTTCACAGGGAAATATTAAAGGATGAAAAACAAACGTTATTTTAACTGTCAGATTGATCTTCTCAATAGCTGTAATTAATCACAGTTACTGCTCTAAAGACACTGAGAGCTCTCTCTTAAAGAGGTCAGATGGTAATGAAACAAAGTTATTCTCTCATGTTCCTTTCAGAAATTGCCAGCAAACATAAATGTGTATGAGCTGTCATCCAGATGAGCTTTTCAGGACTTGATAACCCATTTAAAACAATCAGTGCTGGCAAAGCAAAATCATAAAAGACCTTTGAACTTTGCAAGGACGTTTCCTCTTTGAGCAATTTAGCCTTTGCATATGGATGGCTCAGAGCCATATGCACAGAATAACATTTCACCACAGGATGTCATCTTAGATATGAGGAGAATGAAAGAATTAATCTCTTATTGAGTCTGTAGTGTTTGTTTGGATTGCTGCAAGAGATGTAACATGATACTTTAAAAAACTGTAGGCAGAGGGCAGTATGACACATCAGTAAAGGAGATTTTCATGAGTGGATTGCTGGTAGAAAAACACTGGCACGAGAAACTTTGTACTTTTTGGGTGTGGCAAAGCAATTCCAAGTAATCACTCTCACAGTCCTAAAGTATTAAAGTGTTTCATCCTTTACCTGGCCTGGAGTTCAGTTCAGAAACCTTTTACCGTGTCTTGCAATATGAACAATTAGTAGAATCACCAGAGCTGATTGTTTCTGGGATTTAGTAATAAGGCCCAGATTCAGCATGTTAGGTTATTGCCCAGCACAAATTAAGGTTATTACCCAAAATACTCCTCTGTCAACCTAAATATATTTGCATCTCATTTTCATTATTAGATTATGAGATTATGAGATTATGTGATTATGAGAATGACCCCAAGAAATTCTTAGGAATAGAGATGAAGTCAATCTTCATATCAGGAAAACAAAGGGGTTGTAGGGATTCAAGAAATACTGGAGTTAGTTTTACTCTTCCCTTTTTGTCTCTGGTGGGTAATTGAGCACTGCCTGACTGAAATAACAAATTACAACTATATTTCTTTAGGCATTGTCACATGTACATTTCTGAATCCTTATTTGTATGGAAACACACAGCCTTGGTGTTGTAAGGTTGATCTTTTTCCCTCCAGAACTATTAAATTTGTCAAATGTACTTTTTACCTTGATTTATCTCCCATTTATAGGAAATTAACTGCTGGGAAAAGGAGCAGATGTCACATTAAATAACAGACTGGCCATAGCACCAAAAGATACCTTCCTCAACCCTGCAAGGGCAGCATGGCCATTGCTGATTGCTGCAATCATATGGGAAGAGTTTTCCAAGTTATCAGTTGCTCCTGGAGATTACAATCTCTCCATGCTTTTGAAGACTTATTTAAAGGGTAGACAAAGGGGTAAATTCTTTTTTCCTTTGAGAAAATATGTATTAATCTCTGAGCAACAGTGTATTATATTTTAATAATTTAATGCTTGCTTTCAAGAGTAACAGCAGCCTAGGAATTTGCCAGAACCTGTTTTTTCCTTTGAAAGCTCTTCCCATCTAACTACACATGCATAAAAATCATAGGTTGCCTCTTGCTGACAATGCAATGCTACCTTTTCATTTTAAAAGACAAAGGTCAGATCTACATGTTTGTTAAACTCAGGCAGAATTTCTCAGCTGTATTCAGCTTTCTAAATTCCTGCCGTCAAGAGAAGAGGATAGGTTTCACTATTTTTTGTGTTTGTGTGAGCTGAAAAGCACTGCTTTATATACATCTAGCATGACTTCTTGTGGAAGGAGACAAGGTATAGAACTATTTTTTCTCCACAGATCTGACAAGGCCAGCATTTCATAGGTTTACAAGCACAAAAGTTTTTCTAAAAAAAAGCAACCTATAAAAATAATATATAATAGAAAGAGTGAAGGAAACAATATTGCAAAGCTGGAAGTACATCAAAATTGTAGTAAAAAAATGCTTTTGACAGACTACAAAAAGTGCTGTTGGCAGGTTACAGAGTGATTTGTGTCATAAGAAGTAAAGCTGATCAATGGCAGGCAGGCAGAGGATCTGTGGATGATAGCATGAAATAATTTTTTCAAACAAAATTAGTCTCACACTTGCAGAATATAAAGCCCTGTACTGGCCAGCCAATACCTACGTCCTCCCCTGCCCATTTGAACCCTGGGATAAAATGTGCTACATGAAATACAGGAGAGCCTGCACTAGCTTGTTATCCAGGTTGGAACTGGATCTGCTTCCAGTCTATATCCGTCTTCTTCCATCCTCCTCCATCCCGCAATTGCAAAATGAGAGTCTCCATGAAATTCATAAAAGACAATTCAATGTGTGGCTTTGTGGTTGGTGCCAGGAGAACAAGGAATTATCAGGACTTTTGGATGGAGAGGATAGGGACAATTATATTCCTGCTTCAGCACCTGCAACCCTCAGCCTGGAAAGAAGGAAGAGCTGGAATCACCAGGAGTCCAATTTTAGGCATTTTGAGCAGTGTGTAGGGTAATGAGGGAACTCTGGAGAGCAAGCAACACCTCTCTGAAGGAAAGAGATTATGGTTTACACTACTCCAGCCCCTCATAATTTGTATGTAATCTTTGCTTAGTGTTAAGTAATGGAGGTTCACAATTAGGAGTCTTTTACCCTTTTTAAAATATATTTAATGCAGTTTCAGCTCAGTGAGTCCCTTTCCCAGATCAGTCAACTCATGGATCTGCCTCAAAAGCTGAAATCACAGCCAGAGGGTAGTCTATCAGCCATCCAGGTAGGACTGCACTGAAGTTGTGTCTGGGATTCAATGGGCAGTCATATGAAGCTGCTGCCTCTCCAATTATCTCACACCCTCAACCACAGCTGAATCCAGGGCAGTCAGGGATAAAAACACTTCCATGGTCATGTGCTTATCAGCTGAGCTTTACTTCTTCTGGAGTTGGAGGTAAATCTTTGGGTGTGTTGTTTCTTGATTTTTTAAAAATTATTTTCTGATATTTTACCTAGCCATGATAGTTTTAAAGATTGTGATTCAAAGCTTTGATTCTCTGGGTAATTATGTACTTTTAGGCAAAGTGTAGTATTCTGCTCTAGAAGCACTTTGCATTTACTTTTCACTGAAGTGAATACAAATTGAAAGCCTCTGCATTTGATGTTTGCAAGCTGTTGATTATAGATTAGAGACAGAAAGGAGGAAATCTGTTTCCTAAACAATGAAACTCAGAGAACACCTATTCATGTATGGAAACAAAAAAGACATAAAGCTGGTAAGAGTAACCATCTTCCTTATGCAATTTGTAAGAAACATTTGCAGTCAGATAACATGAATAGATGAGGGGACAAGCCAATCGTCCTATGTTTAATTGTCTATGCTATAATGCAATAAATCTGTATTCCAAGGAAAGCTTTGGAATGAGATCACTGAATGTATTTCAGAGTTCTGAAATTATTATTGATTCAAGGATGTTTTTTTCTGAATTGTACATATGCAAAGCACAGTTCACACTGGAAAG
>NW_005054516.1:550647-627649 GCF_000277835.1 Geospiza fortis
GGGCAAAGGCTGCTGTGCTGTTCCAAACCTCAGATTGTATCCAGGTAGGAATGCTTGGCTCCTCCCCTGGGCGGAGCATCTCCCCATGGGATGATGGAATTTTATCAGCCATGCAGGGACACTCACTGGCCATGAAGAGAAGATAACTAATAATGAAAGGCCCATTAACATCAGATATCTCCTGCAGGGAGGACTGGGTGTGCAAGAGATAAAGAAAACTGCTCCACATGGTTTTGATTGGTGGCCCAATGAACAGAAGATAACAGCCCCACCTCTAAAAGGTGGCAAATAGAGTACACACCCCCAGCAACATTTTGCATTTCCTACCTAAGACAGGTGTATATGACTTTCAGTCAGAGATCCAAGACCCAAAGTAATCATCATTATCCCTGTAGTTATTCCAACTGCACGTCACTTTTCCACATTTTACAAGATCTATCCATTCTGGTTCCCCTGGGCCTCCTCCTCTGTCCTCTGGGATTTTTTCTTTCTTGTTTTAAGAAGCACCCCTGGTCCTTGGAGAGTATTTTACCACTGCCTGCTATGCTCAGTGCTAGATCAATCCCCCCAACTCATCTCACACAGGCAATCAATCAACAATCCAATGGCAATAACTTTTCATCACTGCTGACCCAGACTACATCACAAATGGTTATTTTGTGATGCTTCAGGACTTATTACTGATATCCTGAAATATGCAGCCTTCTTGAAAATGTTGTGTGCATCACTGTGAAGGTAATTTCTTTTTCACCATGGTTATATATGCCACAATTCTTGTAAAGAAAAGGTTACCTCTTGAACTGGACAGAAATTATCTTAGAATGATGTGCATTGAAGAAGGAAATTTTCCATTTCAATAGTTGACAAAAGCTAAAAACATTTGAGAAAATGTCACTGTAATCACATTATAAAATAACCTCCAACTATTTCATTGAGTTGTGTCTGTGGTGGGTGAATACTTTCTGACAAATTGATCAGACTACTATGGTTTGACTTAATAGCACAATTTATGTCACAAACTAGTCTGTGAGTTTTTCTTTTCACAAAACTTTACCATCTCCCACATTTCTAGTTTGGTATGGGAAAAACTGTGTTATCTTCCCAAAAGAATGAATTTTCAAGGTGAAAATCTGAAACTGTGTGGAATTACAGGGAAAAAAAAACCAAACCCAAGCAACATTAGTTTTTCCCAAAAGGAAATTAGAGATCGTCTAGTTTAATCTCACAGCAGATGTGATTACCACAGCATCTTGTTTGGTCTCCCTACACTGATATGATCTTCTCAACTGCCCAAGGATTCCATGTCCTATAACAATGTGGTTTTAGTAAATCTTTGAGTTGACTTTTTACTTACGCCTTTCTCAGCCAGATCTTCTTCTACTCCCTCTCCCTTCCACTGATCCTTCCTTCCTGTATCTTTTACATTACTCTATTTTTAAGTGTAATCCATATTTTACAGTGTAGAGCCAAATGGCATATCTTTTGTTTTAAGGATTTAGTAAATAACTATTTTGTGTTGACTATAAGAACAAGTGCTGCTCTGACAAAAGCATTTACTGTGTAATGCTGTGATTTATTCTGTAATATGATGAAAAAGGGAAAGGAAAAACCAGAGTGTACATAAATAAACCAACCACTAACTTGTAATTAATATAACTATTATAGTTTGGCAATGGGTTGAATATAAGGAATACATAAAAAGAAAAACATAACACAAATACATAACATAAAAATGTACATAAAAATGTGTAGCAATTAATGGAAGATCATTTGGGCAGGGATCAGCATTTCAGAATTAAACTCCAGTGTAAGTGGGCAATGCAGAACTGCCACCAGCAAACTACAAAAATCCCATTTGAGCTTCATTGGTTTCAGATGTATTTGAAATGACAGCAATTGGCTGCCTCCTGGCCTAACGAGTGGAACAACAAATTACATGCCAGATCATTTTAAACAAAGGAAAGGTCATCTTTACCTTAAAGAGGGAAATTAAAAGTTTCCAAGTGCACTACAGACAACTGCCTGCTGCCTGGAAGAGGAGTGGGTATTTATTGTTAAATGTTTTATTTGCCACGTTGCTGTGCCAGCCAGGACTGGTAGTGCTGGCTCTGGGTGGGTTATGCAGAGCAGCTCCCAGCTCATGGTCATTTATGTGAATGCAAAATCAGAGCATGATGGAAGCAATCACCGTTTCCTGAGATTTTGCTTTCCAAACCAGCTACTGTTTGTATTTCAATCATGAGCATGCTTTGCTGGAATTTTTGCTTTCTTGCCAAGAGGTTTTAGATAAATGGTAAATTTGATGTAAATCACTGCGGTTTGCCAAACACTGAAGAAAGTTATCACTCTTAGAAGTGGAAAATAAATTATGGGAAGTTTTTTAGTTTCTATGACCTATGGAGCTGAGGGCTTTCTCTCATGTGATAAAAGACTTTTTTGAAACAGTTCTTATTCCAGAGGAATCATTTAATATCTTGTGAATTAGTTGGATTTCCTTCACAGGGCTGGTAGATATTCCAGTCTATGTAGCATCTATAACCAAGGAAAACCAAGATGTTTCATGCCAGCAATGTCAGAAAAGAGTCAAGAAAGCAGGAAAAAATTCTTGACTTGGAGAGTTTCATCTTCCCTAAGTCTCATTTTTCTTGAAGCAGTCTCTCATCAGTAATGTAATAGAAATAATAATAGTGTATTCTTCTGTGTGTATATATAAATATAGTGGGACAGAAAATGTAGGTGTTTATGTTGCTGCAGGATTTTAATTTTATGTTTTCATTCTTCAAATCTTCCTTTATTTTCTCACTAGGAAAGTATTTACATTATTTCTTAATTGCTAATATTGTGCTCTTGAAAACAACTCCTTTTCCATTTTTACCAATGTTTTTACTTACAAAACCAAACCTGTCATACTGGAAAAAAAAAAAAAACAATGAAAAAGCTTGTTGTCAAAATATTTTCAGCTATGTTATGAGAGAAAGAAAGATGATCTTTCTTTTCTTTTTCTTTTCTTTTTCTTTTCTTTTTCTTTTCTTTTTCTTTTCTTTTTCTTTTCTCTTTCTTTTCTCTTTCTTTTCTCTTTCTTTTCTCTTTCTTTTCTCTTTCTTTTCTCTTTCTTTTCTCTTTCTTTTCTCTTTCTTTTCTCTTTCTTTTCTTCTCTTTCTTTTCTCTTTCTTTCTTTCTTTTCTTCTCTTTCTTTTCTCTTTCTTTTCTTCTCTTTCTTTTCTCTTTCTTTTCTTCTCTTTCTTTTCTCTTTCTTTTCTCTTTCTTTTCTTCTCTTTCTTTTCTCTTTCTTTTCTTCTCTTTCTTTTCTCTTTCTTTTCTTCTCTTTCTTTTCTCTTTCTTTTCTTCTCTTTTCTCTTTCTTTTCTTCTCTTTTCTCTTTCTTTTCTTTTCTTTTCTCTTTCTTTTCTTCTCTTTCTTTTCTCTTTCTTTTCTTCTCTTTCTTTTCTCTTTCTTTTCTTCTCTTTCTTTTCTCTTTCTTTTCTTCTCTTTCTTTCCTTTCCTTCTTTTTTTCTTTTTCCTTATTTTTCTTTCTTTTTCTTTCTTTCTTTTCTTCTCCGAAAGCACAAGTTGCTGACTCTTTCTACCCTCTAACTCAGAGGCCAATTTTACCTATCACTCAGTGGTCCACAAAAATATTGTTAAGATGAATTGCCCTTGCCAACCAAAAACTGCATTTGGGCAGGAGGTAAAATGGGAAGGAATTAAGACAGGAAAACACCTGCAAGAGAGAACTATGGCACCCATCTCTTATTCCAGGTGGTGCCCAGGATTTAGTTGACTTCTAGGAAAAGCATCATCCTTGGATTCCCATGGCCCGGTAAGCACATTGCCCCTCTCAAGAACAGTACAAAAAGACCTGGTAGCAAAGGATGTAGTAATGGATCACAGGAAAAATTACAGGAGGAAAACCCACAAAACCTGGCATTCCATCAATTTCTGCATTTTAGTGAATCACTCTCCCAAGACATCTAAGAAGAATATTTGTGATTTTATCCTGTTAATATTCAACAAGTTACAGTATCATAAAAATTTGGGGCTATTTCTAATGCCTCAATTGCACTGTGAATACTTTCTTTGGTAACTAAAGCAGATAAATATGTTTTAGGTTATGTGCCTCCAATTGCTATGATATTTATGGGAACTGTACATAGAGAAATCTGAACCTATCCTCCTAGAAGTTTATTTTCATAAAATTTAGAGCAATCTTAGAAATTTTTATGTTATCTTTTCAGGTCTGATTCTAAGTTTTCCTGAATATAGTAATCTTGTGATATGAATCACTTGTAACAAGAACCAAGTACCTAAATTTCAGTACAGAAGAGGCAAAGCCAAAGTGAACACACACATATGCTCTTTCAAATAAAATTATTGATTGATGTTTCCATGTGCAGAAGCTTCAGTGACAGCTTGTGTCAGAGGAAAAACCATGCTCACACCAGTACAAAGTGTGTTTGTTAATGACTTTTAACTCTTCTTATGTCTATGTGCTATCTAGAGATAACAAAATATGTTTGTGGTTAAAATATCTAATCAAAGAACAAATGCTGCCATATGATTTTCAGGGACTGTGTTTGATATTGGATTAATGCTAAACAACTGAACCACTTTTACTCAATCCATCCTTTGAAGAGCTGATCATCATTTCAAAGCCTACACCATGTTAATTCAAAAGGGCTGTTGATGAGCATGTTTTGAATAAGTGTTATAAAATGTTCACAAGGGATTAATTCCACAGGAAAGCAGTGATCAATCAGACATCAATTCCCCTAGTCCACATTTTTGCTACAGATGGTGACAAACAATCCCTCTAGAGATTAATAATACAGTCAGTGAATATGAACCTTGAAATCCAGGTATTGATACAATTATTTATAACAGATTCACCAGCCATTAGGTTACGCAGGGGAATTAATAGTATTCAATAATCCTCAACTTCATACTTTTGCCAGTGGTAGTGAAAATGTGCTGGAGTGGAGTACAATCATCAGGGAAAATTCAGTGGAAGAGACAGATTTTGTTTTTCCAGTTCTTTCTGTTCCCATATATAGTCCTGCTCCAAAAACATGGACATTACAGCAGGTCGGTTTGGAAGGGTATGGATTCACCACATCAATCCTATCCATTAGGTTAGGATTTAGAATCCCATTAAGAATGGGAATCCCATTAAGAGAATATTATTATAGATACAGAGAAAATGCCCCATCCCTGAGGTGTCCAGAGCCAGGCTGGACAGGGCTTGGAGCAACCTGGGATTGTGGAAGGTGTCCCTGCCCATCGCAGGGGGTGGAATGAGATGATCTTAAGGTGTCTTCCACCCCAAACCATTCTGTGGTTCCTTGGTTTGGAGTTACCAGAAATTATCTATTAGAAACAATTTTACTTTTCAATTTAACAAATCCCTCTCATGGCCTTTTGTATTAAGCAGACCAGGCTGAAGGTTTTACAACACTAATTAGTAGAGTTGTATCTAGTTCCTTTACAGAAAATAAATATTTAAGCAGAAATACTACTGATGTAAAACTGAAAGGCACACTGTGCAATCAACTCACAGATGAAGACATTAAATATGATGTATGCACATAATACTGGATTCTGTGAACAGCAATCACAAAGCCAGGATTGAACTTCACCATCTCTGTGGTGAAAACAAGTCAGCTTTAAGAGAGGATGTTGTGACTATTTCCAAGTCCACAAGATGCCTTGTGAAGGCTGACCTAGAACAGAGACTAGACAGAGTAAAGTAGGGATTTATTAAAAGGATCTCTTCAATGGATCCACCTTGGGCAGCACAAGAGCCCAGCCAGGGCTGCACCCAAGATGAACAAAAATGGTCTCAAAATGCATGACTGGTCACAGGGTCTCTCCCTTTGATCAGTTCTGCTCTATTTGCATCTTGGAGTTCCTTGTCCAATTCTAGCTTTAACCCATGCAGTCCCATCCTTCTTGTTTTTCTCTCTTCAGCCCACGCTGTTTGTGCTTTTGGGCCTGAGATTTGGATCATTTGTCCTTGGTCCCCAGCTAGAGAAAGAATTGTTTTGTCTCCCTGCTCTGTGACGAGAGCTCACCATCCACTCACACGAAGCTCAGACCCACACACTAAAGCATCACAGAATCTGAAAATTATAAAAACTAAAACCTGAGCCATTGCAGAGACACAGTGAACCACTTTGTCACCTGGGAACAAAATTCCCTGCTGAAATCACAATAAAAGTATCAGTGACCACAAAGCAACTCTCAGAAACACCAAGAGCTGTCATTTTGTGGATCTCAGCTGTGTCATGTGACAAGTCTCCCATTGAAAAGTGAATATTTTTACCTTGAGTTCCTTTGAAGATCCATTTTTAATGAGAAAGAAGTGGTAACATATGTAAATGACACGAAACAACTCTGCTTAATCTTGTCTGAGAGGGACTGAGCGTTCTTCAGACAGCACTGACTGCCATGATTTGCTTCAAATATCTGCCCAAAATCCAGCAGCCTTTCAGTATGGGATGAGATGAATAATGTCTCCTCCTGCCTGTGCTAGGCAGAAGTTGTTTAATTAACTCAGACAGACACTCTCTGTGCTTTGGGCTGAGATTATGTGGCTGCTCAAAACACTTGTTTCTTTTTAGACTGCTGCTTTATTCTAATGCTTATTATTTAAAGAAATTAAGTTAAAGCACAACTTAGTTTTCTACTTCATTTATAAAAAATCCCTTCCTACCTGGTGCATTTACCTCCTCCCAAGACCTTCTCAGGGGAGGGTATGGATCATAGACAGTATAAAACTTCTGAGACAAGAATTCACTTCATCTAAAAGTAAATTTTTTTCAGGAATAAATTTAACAGCCACGAAGCTGCATCTCAGAGATCTGGAGTTTGAGAACAATACTTCCAATCAGCTTAATTATATGCTACCAAAATACAGACTTCTCATGAAGGCATCTTGCAACATTTTCTGGGTAATGATACTTTGGAGTAACCTTTCAAACATATTGACTGCATTATAAAGAAGGAGGAAAAAACCCCAGCACCAAGGAAAGTATGAAAAAAATCGCTAAAAAATAGAAATTAATTCCTTTAAAGCAGAACTAATTCTGTACTTTTGTTCAGAGTTAAATGCTTATACCCAAATACTCATTTTGGCAAAGTAGCTTTAATTACTAGGTTAATTTTTGAGTAATTCTGTAGGAAAATATAGAACTCCTGGATGTCTCAGATTCAAAAGTTGTGTTAAAAGAAAAGGCTTTTCAACAAAGCTTCTCTGTATCACTGTTATAATTCAGCAAAGGTATCTTAGAAATTAAAATATTCCTGTATATCCTTCTAATAGTTTTATTCAAATTGAAAGAGAAATCCATTTTAATATGTCATAGTTGGAAGCAGTGATGAAATGGCAAGACAAATAATTCTCTTATGTGTATCTGCTTCCTTTATCTTTCTGCATGAAATAAAGAAAAGCTGAAAAACTTCAAAACAAAACAGTGACTTATAAAATCAATGTGCTACTTCACCAGGTCATACATCACCTTTTTAATCAGAAAAAGATCTTCCCAGTCCATCCTTCTCCCTACATTCCAGAATACCAGCTTATTTGGAACTACATTCATCCTCTTCTCCTGAGTATTATAAACTTGAAGAAAAGCAGCATTTTTTGTGAATGTTATTCTCCTTGGCTTTTTGCATTTTCTGAGCCTCTGTTGACTTAAACCTGGCTCAGGGTTTCTCAGAGGTGTGTGCAAAAATCAGTTCTGGCCCTCTGCAGGCAGGCAGGGTTTGGCAGAGAGGGCAGCTGCTCCCAGTGGTGCATCCATGCAGCCCCCCCAGTGCAGCCCCCGTTCTGCTGCTTCCCCTTCCCTCCCCAGCAGCAGCAGCTGGTCCCAGCTTGGCTCTCCTCAGCTTTGGTGTGGATAAAATGGGCAACAGGGATGTGGCTCTTTCATCCTTCCCTATCCCAAACAATCCTTTTGCCCTCTGCAGCTGCCAGCTTTTACCATGCCTACAGATAGTTTTGATTTGCCTAAATTCTGTTTTTATCTCCAGTTAATGCCCAGAGTCAAAGAGGATCACACTGGGCTTTGGCTGAAGTCTCTGTGTTACACTGGGCTCTACAGCCCTGCATGCACTGCTGAAATCCAAGGTTATCCAAGGAAATGAGAGATCCCCCTGACCGCAGGGAATGTTTTCCCATCCCCACAAATGTGAGCTCCTAGGAAAAAAAAAAAAAAAAAAAAAAAAAAAAAACACAAAAAAACTGGGAATTTTTTGGGGCCGCATGGCAGGAAGAAAATGATGAATCTGACTCCATGTTCTTAGAAGGCTCATTTATTATTTTATGATCTTATATTAAAGAACGCTATACTAAAACTATCCTAAAGAATAGAGAAATGATACAGACAGAAGGCTTAACAAGATGCTAATTAAAAACTTGTGACTAACTCCTCAGAGTCCGACACAGACTGACCATAATTGGTTATTAAGTCAAAACAATTCATATGAAACCAATCAAACAAGCACCTGTTGGATAATCAATCTCCAAACCACATTCCAAAGCAGCAAAACGCAGGAGAAGTACATGAGACAATATTGTTTTCATTTTTCTCTGAGGCGTCTCAGCTTCCCAGGAGACGAAATCCTGGCGAAGGGATTTTTCAGAAAATATGACAGTGACAAAAAGGGTTATTTAATATCAGCTACCCCTCTGTGTTCCCCCCGTCTCCCTTTGGAAATAACTCTCTTGGGATCAAGTGCTGTATAATGTAAGGATTGATTAGGGGTTTGGAAATTCTTGCTGGACATTGTGTCTGGCTCACCTGGCATTGCTATACGATGTGTATCATTACAGGATGTCTTAAGTCTCTCATCTTTTCAACTAACACATTCTTCTGAAGTTTCAGAACCATCCTCCAGATGCCTTTTTTGTGTTTGTCCACATGCTCAAAAACATGATGCAGCCTAATTTATCCTATTTCTCCCATTCCACATGTGTGGCATTCACATTCTCTGAAAAATCCCTTTGCCCAGGATTTTTCTCCTGGGAAGTTGAGAAGCCTCAGAGAAAAGGAAAACAATTCTTGTCTCATTTGCTTCTCCTGTGTTGTGCTCATGTGGAATGTGTTTGGAGATTGTTTACCCACAGGTGATTGTTTCATTGGATTCTGCTGTGAGTTGTTTTCACTCTTTGGCCAATCAGGGCCAAGCTGTGTCGGGACTCTGGAGAGAGTCACAAGTTTTCATTATTATCTTTTTAGCATTCAGTAAGCATCCTTTCTGTATTCTTCAGTATAGTATGGTATAGTATTCTTTAATATAATATAGTATAATAAAGTAATAAATTAGCCTTCTGAGAACATGGAGTGAGATTCATCATTCCTGCCTTTGTCAGGGCTTCTCTGCAAACACAATACACGTGTCCTTCAACCTTCCACAGTCACTGTAATTTTTATGTGTGTAGCCTTTACATGTCCTAAACAGGTTTCTACTTTCTATACAAGTCAGAGATGTGAATTCTTCCTTCCCCACTTGCTTTAACAGAAATCTCCATTTATTTTGTGAAAGGCATGGAAAAACTTGTTGCTGAGCCTTGGCTTTAGTGTGAATGTTTCCTTTCCCTGTGCCCCTTGTGCAGCACAAAAATCAGATTCAAGACCAGAGCCATTGATGTGAAAATAAGATTTCAGTCAGTCTTGCCATTTTGAAACGGATTATTTTCTCCTTTTGTAAATGATGTGTCTGATTCCCTAACTTCCTTGCTGAACAATTGGTCACTGGGATATTTATTTTTTTCCATTTTTTATGTTTTTAACAGTTCTGACTTTGGCAGATTAGTGGCTGTGTGAGAGCATGACACTGTGTAGCTGAGGATACTTTAGGAAAAATTAAAGTTACAATAGAACCTAATATTCTACATTGATATCATAGGAGGGATAGTTTGGCTCTAAATAACCATCCTCTTTTGCCAAAAGAAATCCAGTTACTCTTTGTCTCCACACACTAGTATATTTTCTACAACTACTATATTTACTTTATGCTAATAAATGCTGTTGCCAGGGAAACAGCCCCTTTTCCCACTAATCAAGATGTGTTTAAAAAGCAGTGACTTGCAGAGATTATAGTAGTTAGAAACTTGTCTTTGTGGATAGGAGACCCTTTCTTCCCCAGGCCATCTGATTTATTTGATGCTTAAGTGAGGTACCTGGCCTCTGAAAGAATTCCTTAGGATTTGCCTTTTTTTCACAAGGAAATATTTAATCCATCTTTTTTTCCAGTGGAAAAATTTTGATTTATCTCCTGCTAAATATCTAGCTTGATATGTGCTTTGGTATGCAGGCAGCAGAGTTCTTTCTGCAAAACCTGGGTGGCTTGACCGATGACTCTCCCATCTCAAAGGCATGTAACACTCACACTAATTTCTGTGGATTCTTTCACAGAGAGAAAGAAACCCAAAAAGCTTTAGGAACCTTCCCTGAGAATAAAAAAAATCTGAGAATGATAAAAAAGTGGAAGACATTTTCTTAGCTGCTGAGGTGACCAAGTTCACCACCTCCTTCTTTGTGTTTTCCTCATGGCTAGCTCATAGATTTCATTGCTTTACTAAATATTACTGTTATTGTTGATATTATTATAATAATCCAAGGGTTATTTAGCTGGGGTGACTGACTGTACTCCCCAAGGGGACCCTCAGGGGCTCATTCAAGGCTGGGAGTTCAGTAGAAAGCTGGGCAGCCAACGTGGTGTTCATCAGGGAGCAAACAGCGCACTTGTGACAATCTGGCTCTAATTGGAGCTGACAATGTTTATTTTCTGGAAGAAAACTTCAGATGACAGGGGTGGCTCCATTTGTACCCCACTGAAGTCAAATCTTCCTCCTAGGATTGTGCTCTGTGTGTTAAAATACCATAATTGCTTCTTCCATTCATTCTCTTTGTGGACAGAGCAGCTGTCAGGAATAAGGAAATAGTTTAGGCATGAAATGTTAAAATTCTTCATCTTAGTCTCTGTTTTCTAAAGCCCTTTTACATTTGTTTTACAGTCAGTTCTTATGAATATTCATAGTAAGAAAGAATACTCACATTGCTGCTTGTACAGGCACTCAAAACCATTTCTAGGAAGAGATTAATTCTTATTGACTTTCATCTGTGTTTTCAGTCCTTAAATTAGGCAAAAAAGAATTAAATTAATTTAAATAAATGGCATGGAGAGAAAATAATACATAATTGGATTAGTTCTCAGTTTTAGAAGATTCTGATAAATCCATAGTGTTTTCTTTCTCTTTTTCAGAGGTCTATAGGCTTACTTCATATTCAAGGTGAAATGAGGAAAGTAAAAATTTTAAGTTCTAGTGGTTTAGATACCTGTACAGCAGGTACATGTTTGGGGCATGGAAGGATACATTTGTTAAGAATCTGGTGAGCCTTTGTCAAGTCCTGAATACATCTGATGAATTCAGAGAGATATACTGCTAAATTTTAATAATGTAAAAGGGAAGATGACATAATTGTGACAGCCAGGATTCCTAACATTAAATCTGGAACGAATGTGACAGTCAGAAAGACCTGGAATTCCATTTTCCTAGACAAAATTGGCTGCTGCCACTACGGTTGCAGAAGCATAGAGCCTGAGTTTGACTCAGAAGTCACTGAAATAATCATTTTGTGTAGGACAGAGAATGAGCTCCCAGCTGGGCACTGCCAAACGTGGAACCCTGATCCATTCCCAGCTCTAGAGCAGCTCCCTCTGAGGCTTCTGCTGCAGCAAAGCTGCCCTGTTAACGTGAGCTGCTGTGCCTGTGCCCAAAAATAACCCTGTGCTCACTCAACTTGCTCCCAATGCAGCCATTAAACCTTGTCTTAGCAGAATTAGGCAGCCTTTAGCAGGCAGCTGGATAATTAACAGCAAATCCTTTATGTGCCACCACAGCAGGACTATCAAGGACGCAGGAGCAGACTAAACATGCTAATTTTTAATGGACTTCTCTGTGTGTGTTCAAGCCTCACAGGACCTGGGTGAATGATTCCACTTGTGAAAAGTACAATAAAAGTATTGCTGTGCTGTCGGTGTTAGTAAGATTTATGCAGATTTTAATGTGCAAAATTCTGGCTCAAGTCTGGGCAGCAGTTCAGGAGAGTTTAAATCAGGGCAAAGCTTGCAGGCAGGTCCAGAGCAGAGTAACTAACATCACATCCTACCCTCAAACCTGCTGACAAGGTGGCAATATATGTCCATAATATTCTGCAACTCTTATAATGTGCTGCCACGTTAATACAGTGACTGCTAATAAAATAATATTTCAATTAACATTATCATCAGATAAAATGCCTATCTATTGATTTGAAGCTTAAAATCACAGAATAATACAGGTTTATGAAAAAACTATATTTCAGGTTTTGGTTTTTTTAAAACAGCCACACTTTTATTTACATATATAAAAAATTTCAGCTTATTCAAATGCCTCATAACACACCAAAGTTTTTTCTCTGGTGCTCTGATAACACTGCTAGGTTAACACAGCTGCCATGTACCGTGGAAATTAGAACATTTTTATACTATGTTAGAAACTAAAGTGGCTCCCTGCTGTTGACAGAGGCAAAATCCCTGTACTCAGTATTCAGATTTTTCCATAAGGTACCCCCAGGTTATTTAGTATTTCTCTACAGTTCATATCCTTCACTTACTCGAGCAGCAGGAGATTTGCCTCTCATTCTCAAGGAAAGAGAAAATAAGATTAGATAAATATTTACATCTAATATTTGGGGGTATCTCATCTTTTCTTTGCCCATTAAATGTTTGTACCTTCAGTTTTACCCTTAATGGCAGATTTCCAGTTTCCCAAGGAGTGTCTTCATGTTAGTTGTAATTTACTTGGCACTAATATATATTATGTAGGTCGTAGCATGTATGTTTTCATTACACCTCTGTAACTGAGTTTATTTCTTACTGCTTTTTATGTGGATCTGACAGTTTTGATCAATTAATTTTAGTTTACATGTAAGACATCCAAGTTCACTTGAAGTCTGTCAGAAAAAAGCAAATGTTAAGTATTGCATGCCATATCCTTGCCATATGAAAAGCAAAAAAAAGCTTCTCAAACCAATATTTAGCTAAAGCCTTAGGCAAAGCAATGGCCCTTAATCCTCCTATTGTTCTTTAATAATAAAGATGTGAAAAACACCAATCACTTGTTTTTAAAATTTTAAAACTTTAATAGTAATAAAATGGTTATAAAAATAGTAATAAAATTAGAGTAATAAAAATTTGGACAATCAGAATTTAGGACAATACGAGGCAATAAGAACAAAGAGTTAGAGACAGTCCAGGTACCTTTTTCTGGGCAAAAGAAGCCTGAAAAAGGACCCACGTTAAAAGAGGATTAACCCTTAAAAGCAACAGCCTGTTCCATATTCACACACCTCATACATGATGCATAAATTCCATTCATACACAGGATTCTGTCTGGTCAGTGTCAGCTTCTTCTTCTGAATCGTGACGGCGTCTTCAGGGCTGAGTGAGGCGGGAAGAAGCTCATTTCTTCCAATAAAGGAGCCATAAATTCTTTTTCTCTGAAAGATTCAGGTGTCCTGTGGCTGCTATCTCAGTGCAAGTCCCTCATTCCTCTCTTTAAAAAAAAAGTATCTTACATAGGATAGTTTCTATTTTAACATTATGTTCTAACCTAAAATTACATTTAAGACACTACTTAAGAAAATTAATACAGCATAACTTTCTAACATAACACGTATGATATTAATTTTCATATTTGTGAAAAGCCAATCATAAAATATGCATTTTTTTGACAAAGAGAACACACAGATTTTGTTGGACACAGAAAAAAAAATTAAAAGGCAAAATTTAGAATGGACGATTTGTCCCATGGGAAAATGCTCCTTCAGTATCTGTCTTTGTTGAATGAGACCCCGAAAACAGTGAAAAAAATCTGCTCCTCTGTGAAGCTGACTGTGTTGTTGAAGAGGATTTCACAGTGAGGTGAAGCAGTGGAGAACTATCAAACCATCAAAGGTATAACCTGGTTATACCCAGGGAGTGGAAGAGCTGAATGCTCTCCCCGGCAGTGACCATCAGTCATTCTTCCTTTGCCAATCCCTGCATGGGTGAGATCACAGCTCTGGATGGCTCATTGGTGCCTTAGGGATTACTTTATTGTATTTGCAGGGACCCCTGTGTCATCAAGGAATGATGAATCTCACTCCATGTTCTCAGAAAGCTAATTTATTATTTGACAATACTATATTATATTGAAGAATGCTATACTATACTAAAGAATAGAGAAAGGATAATTACTGAATGCTAAAAAGATAATAAAGAAAACTCATGACTCTTTCCAGAGTCCCAACACAGCTTGGCCCTGATTGGCCAAAGAGTGAAAACAACTCACAGCAGAATCCAATGAAACAATCACCTGTGGGTAAACAATCTCCAAACACATTCCACATGAGCAAAACAGAGGAGAAGCAAATGGGATAAGAATTTTTCTTTTCCTTTGAGATTTCTCAGCTTCCCAGGAGAAGAATCCTGGGAGAAGGGATTTTTTTCAGAGCATGTGAATGCTACAATTACCTGGAATGGTTAAAACAGGGGTGAAATTATCTGTCATTCCCAGAAGCTGCTGGGTGACATATTTGAGCCCTTTAAGCAGGACTCACCATTGCTTATATTTTTATTGAAAAGTGCCCAGTGAAAAATTTGGCTTTAGTTGAAAAGCACTGATTTTGCAGAGTTGGGACTGATATATGGCTGCAGTATTTAGACCTAGAGAAGACAATTTAAATCCTTTAATAGATGTAACTTGGCTGCAATGAAAGACCTTAAAACATATGGGGATTGTCACACAGCATCAAAATATGGCAGAGATGAAAATATATATATTTTTTTCAGGAATAGTGTACTGATACTGCTTTTAGTTTCCTAGAAGGGGGATTGATCATTCATTCACTTGCTGAATAATTGTGTTACTTGGAGCATCTTTAGAACTTTTTGAACAAATTCTTATTATGGATTTGGAAGTGCTCAAGTGCTTTTGACAGTTAATTGTGTTTTAAAATTTAAATACTTTTATGATGAATTTTTGAGGCAGGTGGTGGTTTGATTAAATTTTTAACAGCTCTGATTATGCAAAAAATGTGAAAAGTATTGCATACATTTGTAAGTGATTTCTCAATAAAATTTAAACCCTATTTTCTTTGAAAGGAATGCATTGAGACTGAGAGTAACTTCCACTTTCTTTTTAAAGATTTTGATGTGTTTATACATATATGTACAACTCTATCTCTCTATGACTAATATCTGAAAATAATTTTTGTCTGAATACAGAGTTTTGGAAATCTTGAAGGTGTTTTTTATTTGGTTGGTGTTGTAGCTTAATATTTTTTATAGTATGCTGTTTTGTTGTTGTTTTTCTTTGGCAACATGAATTATTTAATTATCCAGATTCTCTAAATCTGTAGTAAACTTAATGTTATTCAGACAGTATGGCAGAGCAAAACACTCATATACTTAAATATCAGCAAACCTGATTAAATGTAAATCACCATAAATTTAAATATCTCAGTGGAAAGGTGTAGTGAAAGAAATGCATCCCAAGCAGCTGTTTCATATGGACCACTGAGGAGTCAACATCACCAAGTCCCAAAACTACCCTGGCACTATGTAAAGCTTGAAATCGAGTTCTTGATCTGCTGATAAGCTGTGATAAATACAAACCAGGCATTATATTCCTAATTTTTTCTCTGTTCTTGTGGGATTTGGCTTGCTGCAAACCATCTAGAGATGATGTTTACATAAAATAATCAAAGATCTGAGGTGAGAGGCAAGTGGAGGGGATTCACGAGCCATTTAAGGGTTCAAAGGCCAGTCAGACCTCATATTTTGTAACTCTCTTTACAGTAAATAAAAAAATAAAAAACTATAAAAAAGATACATTAAAAATATATTTCCTCCCATTCCTTTATTGATAAAATAGAGAATACATTGCCACCTGGAGCTGATCACTCCAGAGGGGACCTCTGCAACAACTACCTTTTCACAGTGTGAGAACCCAGGTTTCTTGGCACAGTGAAAGAGAATTAGGAGATTCCCAGGCAGGGATCCCATGGCTGAGAGATCAAAAGGTTTTTTGATGTAGGAATTTCCTTGAGTCAACCAAATTGTTCTAGGCCCAGAAAAATCCCTGTAGAGGGTTAGGAAAATGGTCCCACTGCATGATGGTGTTGAGAGTCCTCAGTGATGTGCTCCTGTCACTAAGACACCAACTCTGGGGCAAAATGCTGGCCCCTTTTCCGAACACATCTGGCCCTATGATATGAATGTCAATGCAAATGCAGCAGAGAAAATACACCAGTCATGAAATCAGCCACACGTTGATGGAGCTGCTGCCTCAAACAGCAAAGGAATTTTTCTCTGTGAGGGTTGCTAAGAGACTGCTTTCATGTCTATGTACCCAGAGCACTCAGACCTGGATGAATGAAGCTCAGGTTCCAGTGCTGCCTGGGCTGGAAGAGGAGATGATAAATTGCTGACCCAGAACTGCACAAAGTGGGTTTCTGAGCCTGAACCTCCAAGCAACCCTGGTGAGTGCACTGGCAGGATACACAGTGCTGAGTGAGACAACTGCCATGAGATTTACATTTCCAGTCTGTTTTGTTTATGAATTTTTTGCCGTTCATCTTGATGTCTCCAGTCTGAGCACATGATTCAAGCTGCTGGACGGGCTAAAGTGATCCAAGAAACAGCTACAGGGAGTCGTGCGGCCTTATTTGTGTAGAGGATGAGTTCCGTTCTGTACAGCCTGGTAAATGCCATTCATCAGGGTGTCAGATATCCCAGAAATTCACATTACTTGAAAGCCAATACAGTTCCAAGAGAAGAACCAGAGAAAAGGCTCTTTTTCTTGTTGTTTTCTTTTTCTTGTTGCTGGGGATGCAAGAAAGGAAAGAATATAAAAACCAAACAAACCCTACAAAACCAGCTGCTCTGACCATGGTTATACTGTTATTCTAAGACAACTGCAAAGCATTGAGATAAAATTGCCAAAGATCAGAAGAATCCCAAAATGTGGATCAAAAAACATGGTTGGCACAGCACAGTATTGACATTAGGAACCAGAATAAATAGCAAGGGGTAATAGGAAGTGAAAAGACATACAAGCCATTCCTATGAATGACAAAATATCCTGGATAACCCTGATAGAAGAAAAATTAAGAAAAAAAGTATTTTGTTTTCTATTAACCACTCTTGTATCATGAAAACTTAGTCCTCTTCTTTTTTTTCCCTTTTTTCCCCCCATAAATGTCTTCAGCCAGTATGTTTTGTATAGAATATGAAGTGCTAAACCTCTTGGTGAAATATTTTACACTGCAGTACAAAATACATTTATATTTATGAAACCTCATCAATACAGATACATTATTCACACAGATATTTAACATGCCCACAGAAAAGCAGATCAAAAGGACTCTGGGTTGGAAAATAATCCACCCAGACACTATGGAATGGAGGAAACTGGTTTTGTCCAGCAACTAGAGATTGGCACTCTCATGTTTTTTGCATTAGAAGGTAGAATTTTATCATAAATTTGAATGATATTTTTTTGTCCTACAATGGTTCTGACTAATTCAGGGCTGCATATCACAGAATGGTTTGAGACTGAAGGGACCTTTAAAAGTCATCTAGTCCAGCCCCTCTGCTATGGGCAGGGATATCTTTCAGTGGAACAGTTTGCTCCAAGTCCTGTCCAATGTGACACATCCTGGCATGGGGCATGAATAATTTCTGTGTAAAATCTGTTCTAGTGGCTCACTACTCTCAGAATGAAGAATTTCTTCCTTAGGCCAAATCTAAATTTTCCTCTTTTAAGTTTAAAACAATTGTCACTTGTCCTATTGCTAGAGGCCCTGGTAAAAGGTCCTTCTTGACATTTTAAATCCTGATTAAGCATCAAAACACTTCTCTGAGGTGTCCCCAGCGGCTTCTCTTCCCCAGACTGAGCAGTTCAATCTCTCAAGCTTCACAGGAGCCCAGCCCTCAGAGCATCTCTGTGGATCTGCTCAAACAAGGAGATGTCTTTCTGCTCCTGGAGGCCCCAGAGCAGGACACAGAGCTCCAGGTGGATTCCCACAAGAGCAATTTATGTCCAATTTTCATCCACCTCTACCCCCAGGTCCTTCTTGGCAGGGCTGCTCTCAATCCCCTCATCACCCACTCGTTACTGATGCTGGGGACTGCACCCACCCTGGCACTGACCTTGTACTGACCATGTGGAACTTGATGAGTTTCTCCACGGACCAATTCTTGAAATGTGGAATGAAAATTATTTGCTGCAGTCTTATAATAGCCTACTTATTTTTAAATTTTTTTAACTTGATAACAGATGTATCAATGCTTTATTTACTGGTTGCTGTTCAAAGCCTGTTTTCCAAACACAATTGTTCATTTCTAGAGCTATATTTAAGGCTATCACTAGAACTTTTTTTTTTTTTTTGAGAAATGCTGTACTAAAGAAGCTTTGCCATGTGTAGAATTTTTATTGATAAGATTGAATCAATTTCAATGCGGGGCTTTTTTCAGTTCACTGCAAATGTCACTAACAGCATAGAATCAGTAAGTTTATTGCTTTTTGAGATCAGTTAACTCAATTTATCAATTTAGAGGCCACTCAGTAGAAGGTCGCTTAAAGACAAGCAAAAATGTGGGAGAAATAAATTGGAATCCTTATTTTTGGTGCCAAAACTTCTTCCAGAGAGCTCTTTACAAAGGTAGTTTTTGAAACAGGTTAGATTTCAAAAGGCAAGATGGCAGTCCATGGGACTTGCTATAATACTCCAAATAGGAAGAAATACTTTGAATTCTTTCCTCTGCCTAAGTAAATGTTGCATTTCTTTCTATCAGACTGTTCACATTGCTGCCACAATTGCAGCTCTTGGCAGTATAAAGCAAAAACAGCCTGAAACTCTGGTGCTACAGAGAGAAGGACATACACATCATAATCTCAATTGTTCTGATGCACACGCCAGGACAGACCTGCCAGCATCTCTGTAAATACAGAGAATATTTTTGGTGTGGCACAGAATTGACCATTTGAGATCATCTGGTCTTCTTGGAAATGTAAAAATTGTCACTCTCTAAGACCAAACTCATTCCCCAGTGGGAGCCAACGTCATCAGGACCACCAAAAAATATCTCAGTGACTTCAAGTGCATTATTGTTGAGGTTGAATTCTCTTCACTAGACATACAGACAATAAAGGGAGTAAATCTTTAGCCATGTATGTTGTCTTTGTGTTCAGAGATGACACAGACATCCCTACAGGGTAATTCCTCCCTTCCTAAAATTTTTGATGTCAGATAACTTACCTTTTAGGGATGCCCACACTTGAGAAATTAAATTTAAAGTCTGAAAGAGTAAAGCCTTTTTCCCTTTCCCAGCTGAAGCAAATATATGTGTAAAACTCCCTTTCAGCAAAGGAAACCCATGCAATGAAACAAGAGGCAGACGCATGGCATTGGAAAAATGAGCACAAAAGCCTTTTCAGTCCAATTTATTACTGTTTGATGTTAGAACTAATAAAAAGACTCTCTTGTAATGTGACACACCAGGGAAACTTCACAACAGATAATGCTGTCATCCTGGAATTCTGTGTTTGCTATTTGATCAACAGACAGTGGTGATATAATTGCCAATGACACAGAAAGAGACCAAAACTTCAGGAACTAAGAATTTACAAACTGCAGACTTCAGTACGTGTTCAGGTGCTTTTTCTTCATCCTTCAAAAAGTGGGTTATAATATTTCTGAAATATGCATTACAAGATTGCAGTGGAAACCTGCTGAATATTTCATTTTCAATCATCTGAAGTAGTAAAGTTACAAAAGAATGCCTTTAAGCTGAAAAATGTAGTTTTACAAGCAGAACAACCCAATTTGGGAAATGACCAATGCTTTTCTTCCACTTTTATGTTTCCAAAGTGGACACTTTCAGCAGCTGGCTCTGCAGTTTTTATTTTTTAATGTTCTGTAAGATCCTTTTTGCTGAGTAATGCTTCCAGTTGCTGGTCACATCATCTGAAGAGCAGATATTTTACTGCTGGGTAGCAGAATAGGTTTTTTCAAAGAAATTCTGGCTGCAAACAACTTTGCTGCTGCTTTGGAATCATCCATAGAAGGTCAGGTATGCAATGGGCTAATTACAGGGCTGTCTAGAACTGAACAAACTGGTTAGTTGTGATATTCCTTATCATGTAATTCAGGCCTGAATATAACTCAAATACAGTTTAATTTATCTAAGTTTCAGCCACTGTTGAGGGAAGAGATTTGACAGCCCAGCTCTGGAGTTTCCTCCTGCCAGTAACCATAGAGGGGAATTCAGATGTTTGGGTTTGAGTAGAAACTTTAAGAAAAATGAAACCAGGTGAGATCCATCCTGCACTAGATACAGAAATCATCAATGGCGAAATCACTTTGCCTTGGACTCAAAGGTACATTGCTCTGAGCAATTAGACACTTAACTATTAAGTGCTTTTTTTGTCTTTTGCCTGAATTTTGGCAAATCCCAATAGTTTCACTGCCTGTCTTTTGGTACTGTAGGCATTGCCTTTAGCAAAAAAAAATTAGACTTTTTTTGTAAATCAACAATTCTAGGGCTTGATCCCCCATTAAATACCATATCAATGAGCTCAGCAGTGTGTCACATGCAAGAACTCGCATTCATGTTATTGGTTTCATACTGATTTCTTTTCTATTTAAACATATACCCTTGAGCTATGAAAAAGCAAATAAGGACTTCTTAATTTACCTTCTCTGTGACATTCATTACCCTGCATGTTTCTGTAACATCCTGAATTAATCATCTCAAAACTGAGCATTCTTCCCATGCCTTCAAGAGCTCCATCAGGTTTGGATCTCTTCCATTTGGCTATACATTTTTGAGATGAGAAAATGGAGAAGGAACAGTGTTACAAAAGGCTAAGCCAGGAAAGCATGTGATGATATTATTAAAGCTTCAAATTTGGTTTCTAAACCTTCTCTAAATGTCTTTATGTTTTGTTTGTTCAGTTTTAGCTGCACAAAGAATTATCTGTAAAAACTACAAAGACTTTTTCTACAATGATTTGGGGTGCACTTTAAGTACATTCCAGTGTGTTTGCTACCTTATTATTATTTACCTTTGTCTCCACAGCTGAATGTTTATCTGCTGTTATGCCACATTTACCTTAAGTATTCTAAAACCTCCATTTTAGTTCAACCATAAATTAATAGAGTTAATGTAGTAGAGGAAAACACATGATCTGCAGAAAAGTGTGGATAGACATGACAGCACCATTAGAAATCAGCTCTCTCCACCAAACAGCACCAGCTGCACCTAAATCTAAACAAATGTTGTTGTTTTGTTGGGTTTTTTTTGAAACTCCAGTTAAGATTGCTGTAATTTTTTTGTTTTTGTTTTTGTTTTTGCACAGGCTTGCCTGGTGCTTAATCTCTGTTAATATTAAGGCAGAAGCTGAAGCTCACTAGTACTTCTTTCAATGTACTGAGTAGGTATTTCTATGGATCTTTATAAAAAAAAAATTTGGGTTTTTTTTGAAACTCCAGTTAAGATTGCTGTAATTTTTTTGTTTTTGTTTTTGTTTTTGCACAGGCTTGCCTGGTGCTTAATCTCTGTTAATATTAAGGCAGAAGCTGAAGCTCACTAGTACTTCTTTCAATGTACTGAGTAGGTATTTCTATGGATCTTTATAAAAAAAAAAATCTGAGCACCTGAAGATTCCCTTCCTTCAGTCTGTTATTTTTCTTGGAAAAGGTCACTGTATTCTCTCAGCCTTCCATCACAGAAAAACATGACAGATAATCACAGCAGTCCTGGTGAACTTGAAAATAATAATCAGTAATTTTATTGGATCTATCTGGCCTTTCCTGACTCAGAAGTTCTCTGTGCTGTTGAAAATGTTCCAGATTCATGCATAACGCTGATAATTTGTAGTCACACCACATTGAAACAAACATACCTGCAAATGTGTATGCCATAAGCGAGTAGAGAACAAGGTTTTTAAATGCGTGTCATATTTGGGATATGCTCCTATAAGGGATTCACAAAGTTAAGTTGCCTGATCCTGTTTTTTACCCTTCCTATTATAAAACATCAGATTTTAAGGGAGAAATTGCAGTGCCTTAAAATCTAGGAACCTTCAAAACTTAGGGAATATCTGCAAATTCTGAGGTTATTATGATGAACTCACAAGTATAAACCCGCAATAGTTTTATTATTGCATTTGTCAGCTTTCTGTAATTTTTGTTGTGAAGAAAATTTCCTCAGTTTTAGAGGAAGCGCATGTTCTTGCTGCTTTGAGAATTCACTTGTGCAGCTGAACATTGGAACAACAAGCAGCAACTGACAGGAAGAGAAAATATCTCCAATCATTGCCTTCAGGATTTTGTTGCAGGAAAGGAAAGTTTCCCTAAGTTTCTAAGCAAGTTAGAGAAAGCAATTGGATTAAAAAGATTACCAGTGTGAGATGATCACAATTACAGTCTGAAAGACACAGCAGTCTTGAAATGCCCTTTTGCCATTCAAGGCTCTCAGTGCTTCTGCTGATTGAGGGTGATAAATCCATACTTATTTGCATTTACATAAGAAAATGGACATTGGCTTACAGTAGCTTAATTACTAATCCAACCTTTATACTTTTTAATGTCTCATAATTACAGGAAAAGGCAAATATTCACCCATGACATAGGACAGCAATTAGTTTTATTCAGGCTGATCATATTAGCTGGAATGTTTTCTTATACACAAGAAAAAACTGAACTTCAGAAAAGCTTCTAGGTTGGGTTTAATAATTGCATCATCTCAGCAGAGAGACTATCTTGCTTTGTCTGCTCATTCATTTAAAAGTACCAAAAAAAGACAAACTGATCTTTCTTTTCATAAGTAGAAATTTAATATCAATATGCTAGAATTAAAGTCAACATGTTTCTGTTTGATCTTGGGCTATTCTTTGGCAGAGATGGGGAAATACAGAAAGAGAACATCTGAAATAACAAACTCCTGTTAATGAAGGGAAATTAAGGCTCCTTTCAGATGACTGCACAACAGAAATCATGGAATTCACACCTTGAGGAGGAGATGCACACAATTATGCATTACTACAGAAAATATCACTGTGTTCTAGACAGAGACAACAAATTGTATATACTCTGCAATGAGAAACATTAGGAGAAAGGAAAAATTGTAGCTTCCCATGTATTATTATTGTCCTTTCCACTCATGGTGAAAATGTGGCTGGTAGCGTAAAGTAACTTTAGAGTAGTGTAAAGATTAAGTATATGAGCTGAGTCTAAAAGTAAATGGGGCTGACTTCCATTTCTAATTTACAGAGGATCCCAGAAAAAAAAAAAATCCCATGTCTCAGTCCTCTCTGATGCTCACAGGCTTCTGTCCAGCCTCAGGATTTAATGCCTTGAGCTCATCCCTAATTCAAACTCTGCCAGTGATAGTTTGTGAGCTCAGCACATGCCCAGTTTCCTGATATCAAAAACAAGCCCTCGATTTCTTCTAAACTATTTATACACTCTCAGAGCAGGCAGGAAAGTTTATCCTGACAATGTGGACCCCTTGGCACACCTGTGCTCCACAGGGCAGGAGTTCCTGAAGCAAAGGATCCATTTCTGTGCAGTTTTGTAGAAAGAAATGAGAAAATCTCAAGCAGTCTCCTTTTGCTGCCATAAGGTGGGAGGAAATTTGCCCCAACAGGAACCTCCTGCCAATAATGTTTATATCTTTTCCTTTTTCTCCACTTTAAAGCCTTATCTAAGGGCTTCACCTGAGATGGGAACCCCTGTGCAGAAACTGCACAAACAGAACAGATGAACAAAGCTCTCCTGCTGATAGAGACAGCAGCACAGGAACACGACTTCTGCATGTAATGAAATCCACATTGGCCTGGGGTCATGATAATCTCAGGCTTAGCTGTCACCTTCTGTACACCCTGAAAATTCACTCTTGCAAAGGAAAATCACTTCCCCAGCACTCTATAACAGATTTTATAAAAATAGCAGGACCATGACATGAACTTTACAGAGAGGAAATTGGAACAGTGAGATTTATTAATTTGCAGAATGCCTGTAGAATGAGTGCATGGCACAGTACCATAATTCCTGGGGCTATTTTACAGCAGTAAATAAAATAGCACTAAGTACATTCTCTGGCCCCATGGTAGAAAGCACAGAAAAGTTTAATGGTGGTTGAACTCTCTTCTCCCAGAGAACAGGGCCCAAAACTGAATGCCAGGATTTGAGGTGCAGCTCACCAGTGCCCAGGTCAATCACTGCCCTGGTCCTGCTGATAAAGGCATGGGGACATTGACCTTCTTGGCCATCTGGGCACATTTTGTATGATGTTCAGCCACTGTCACCAGCACCCCCAGGTCCTTTTCTGTAATGCAGCTGCTCCAGCCACTCAGCCTGGAGGTCTGGAGTTCTGCAGGAGGTTGTTGTGGCCAAAGGGCAGACCCAGCACCTGGCCTTGTTGAACCTCAGATCATTGGCCTTGGTCCATCCATCCATCCATCCATCCATCCATCCATCCATCCATCCATCCATCCGTCCGTCCGTCCATCCGTCCGTCCGTCCATCCGTCCGTCCGTCCGTCCATCCTGTCCAGATCCCTCTGCAGAGCCTTCCTGCCCTCCTGCAGATCAACACTCCCACCCAGCTTGGTGTCATCTCCAAACTGACTGAGGGTACCTTCCTCAATAAAGACATTAAACAGAGCTGGCTCCAGAAGTGTTCCCCTGGAGAACACCAGTTGTGACACTCCACCATGTGGATGTGGCTCCATTCCCCACTGCTCCCTGGGCCCCGCCCTCCAGCCCGTTTTTTACCCAGCAAAGTGTGAACCCATCCAAGCCATCAGCAGCCAGTTTCTCTGGGAGAACATGGTGGGAAAGGCTTTCCTAAAGTCTAAGTAGACCAGATCCACAACTTTTCCCTCACTCCACCATGTGAGGCACCTTGTCACAGAAGAGCAGGGTGGCCAGCAGGACCTGCCTTTCCCAAGCCCCTGCTGGGTTTGTCCTGTACCTGCAGTGTGATCTGATCTGTCCTGTACTCAAGGTGATGTGATCCATGACCTTCCCTGGGAACAGCCTTTAAGATTTCCCTCTGGAAGAATGTCCTGCCATCCTGGACTCCTTTGCCCTCCAGAAATGTCTCAGCAGGGATTCTCCCTCCCAAGGGATTCTCTCAACCAATCTTCTAACCAGGCCAAACACTGCCCTCTGGAAATCTGAGGCAGAAGTTCTGCTGGCAGCTCTCCTTATGTCTCCAGAAATCCCAAACTCTTATAATTTTGTGATTGCTGTGCCCCAAGAGGGCCTTTGACCATCATATCGCCCACAAGTCCTTCTGTGGTTGAAAACAGCAAGTTCCACACGCTCCAGGAACCTCCCAGACTGTTTCCTCTCTGCTGGGTTGCATTTCCAGCAGACATCTGGAGTTGGAGTTCCCCATGGGAACAACAAAATATTTAAGAGACATCCTAAGTGTGTCATCTCCATTTTTTATCCAGTATCATGTTGTACTGCCAGACTAGGGAAATTTAATTTGAATCTTAACTCTCATTTAGTCAAATTTCTTGTCTGAGGAACGTAACAGATCTTGGGAGGGGTACTTTTGGACATTCAAACCCCACAGAATTGCCATGAAGTCTTAGCTGGCAAAACATGAAGCTAATGAATTGATTAATGCTGTTATCAGAGTGGGCTTACCCTTAGAAAATTCAACAGTTCAGGGCACTAATTTTATGTCTTCTCTGCTAAATGAGGTGTGCAAGCTGTTAAAAATTCCCCCATCACGCAGAGTTTTGTATCAGCCAGAAACAGATGGGCTTGTAGAATAATCAAACATTTAAGCAGATGCTAAGAAAATTCATCAGCAGTGAACCAAAACATTGGGATAAATTGTTACCTTTTGTTTAGTTTGTCTATTGGGAGGTCTCTTAATCATCAATTGGTTGTTCCCCATACCTTTCCAAAAAGACACAAGAGGCAGCCGCTCTGAATTTGTGTTGTTTGCAAATTATCAGACATTTGGCAGCCTCACATTTTCACCCAGATAACATCCTTCATAATTATACTGTTCAAATATGTAAATCAAGGCCCTGATCCTGCAGATAGATCGACATGACTGGAAGGCTATAACATGCACATGAATGACAGCAATAGTTCCAAACTGGCAATCTTTATGAAATATTGATGCTGTAGATGGATGAAGCTGAACAATTCTCAAAACAAAAGCAGTGACATTGAGACAAAGGTGATTATTAGTCTCGTTTATGCTCCTCTCAATCAACAACAGATTCTCTGCAAAAATATAGAGAATTGTTAGTACAGGGAACACACAGATTTACACTTATTGCTGTGTGTTCATTTCCCAGATCTGAAAATCTTCCAGCAGATCTGGGATAAGTCATTCACGGTTAACAGACAACGAGACATTTTTATGTTTAAGGTTGCTGGTTTAGGGTTTGGCATATGGGCTTGAGCTGACCTCAGAGTGACACAGTCATACTACATCTGCTCCTGGAAACATAAATTTTCATGACAATATTTCTGGTGGCTCAGGTTCTTCCTCATGCTGCTGGGTAGTAGAATGTCATTCCATTGAGCTATAACATCAAGCAGAAAAGTAGCTCTACTGTATTTTGGATGACTAACAAGACATGAAATAGAGCTAAATCTTTCAATGCATTTTTTAAATTTTCAGTAATATACTATATTTTACTACTCAGGAAAATACCCAGCCACTGTGAGAAAGTTTAGCTGATGATTAAAATGTCTGTAGAAATACCAATGAAACAGTGTCAAGGAAAAAACATATATATATATATGTACACACACATATGGTCTCTAAGGGACCCAGTTCTGTTGAAAATTATGGAAATGTAAAAAACTGTAAAATTTGGCTCTGTGAATTCTCCAAGAATGTATTCAATTAGATTAATGTCATGTATAGTTCAAATTATTCTTTGCCTACTAAAGGTTGTTGGCAAAGCTCATAAAAATGTTGGTCACCATCAAAATATCACAAGGAGATTTTGTGACTAAAGGAAGAAAAATTTGTTCTATATTGCTCTAGGACAAAACTTTCAATTTTCACTCTCTACCCAAAGAGAAATCCTGCCAACATTTTTCTTTTACAAACATCGTATTTTTTTTTAATTTACAATTAATTAAGTTTTGTTCCAAAATGTTGTAGATAAATTAGAAGAATCAAGAACTTCCTCTCAGTTTTATTGCGGTAAAATGTTGCAAGAGACAGGGAAGCAAATGGAGTAAAATAAAGATGAGTAACTGCTCATTCAGCAAATATTCATGAATGATTCGCAGATACTTTGGGTTATCATGAAATTGAAATTATTGGCACACAGGTAAAAATACATGGAAACTAAAAGCAAAGCAAACCAAATGTCAAGGAAGATCAGGTCATCAGGATAATAAATCTGAAGCCAAGTTTTGAAAGGAGATTTGGCACCTTTCAAGGAACATTGGTAATGAAAGAGTGAAAAAAGAGAAGAATAATTAAATTTTAGATGGTTTCAGAAAATGTAAAACACATCATCTTTCAGATTCAACTATTTCCTCCCTCTCCTATTTTTTTTCTCTGTGGAAGTATGCTGTATTGAGAATATCTATTTTCTTTCACTCTTTTTTCTGTATGCTTACTTTCTTGAGGTTTTCCTGTCCTCAGTATTTTCTGATGGTAAATATTTGAACTCCCTTTAAAATATCACAGGAGGGGTTTTTTTTCTGTTTTCATTCTCTTCTTGCTTCATTTGATTACTTAGTTTTATCAGATTAAATAGAATTTTCCAGGGGGAGGGGAGTAGTTGATAGTCAAAAAGAAAAAGTTATGGGGAAAAAAATAGAATAAAAAATTTTAAACTTTTATATAACAGAATGGATCTGCTGTGCAACATCTCTTCTGCAATGTCCAGGGTAACTGGCTGTAAAAATCGTTGTGTTCAGTCTGTCTCTTACCTTAACTGCATGACTCAGAAAATTTTAAAGAAACATGGTAAAAAATGATCTTTTACCAGATAAATTTAGTGTGAAAATCACTTGTCAAGATAGGTCAATTATTTTCAATTGTTTTGCTGCAATTATTTAGCTGAACTAAATCTTGACCATGCAGAATGACTTGACTGTCTTTCTGCCATCAGAATTGTTTACTTGGTCCTGGGTGTTTTTATCCATTCTACACAAAAAATACTTGCATTACAAGTTTGTGTTTAAGGACCCCTGTCCACCAATATCAAACTGGCAAAGAACTAAAAGCACAGGCAATATTCTTTTTCTTACAATGCTCAGTCCAACAAAGGGAATGAGAAATGAGACCTAAGCTGCACTTCCTGACAGCTTCCCAAATTCTCCATCACCCAGGGCTAATCCAGCTAATTCCACATGGCATGAATTAGGGCACAGGAAAATAGGTAGCTGTAGACTCCATCCATCCATCCATCCATCCATCCATCCATCCATCCATCCATCCATCCATCCATCCATCCATCCATCCATCCATCCCTGTCTCACTGCCCTCTTATGTCATGACTAGATCATGAAGAAGGCAAAGTTTTTTGTACTGATTCCTGAAGTTTTAGCTTTCATATTTTTCCATACTGCATTAGTATATAACTCTGAACATCATATAAAGTGTTAGCAAGTTCTCCTCACAGTTTAGTCAGACAAAACAATCCTTTTCCAGCCCCAACACCATTGCAGCTTTAGGCCCAAAAAGTGCAAACAGCAAATTGAGGAGGGCAGTCTGGGAGGATGGGGTTTCATAACCTGAAGCTTTAATTGGACAATTAACCCCAATATGTAAATGGACCAAAACTTACAAAAGCGTGAAAATTCATGGCTCTAAGTCCATCTTGGGTGTAGCCTTGGCCAGGCTCTTGTACTTCCCAAGGTGTATCCTTCGAAGGCCTTTTTAACAAATACCCCTTTATCCCTTTAACACTGTCTAGCCTCTGTTCTAGGTAGACTCTCAGGTATCAATATACCTTTTAAAATGGGATTATATTCTGTTTTAAATTACCAGGGAGAGATCAGAATTGTTCCCTGGCTGTGAGCTGGAGATGGAAACCACACATGTTCAATCCAGAAGTTGTTTGCACTCTCAAACAGTGAAGAAAAATAACCACAATGAGCACAACTTACATCAGGGTCACGATAGCTTCTCTATTTTCCATCATTGCCACACAAGTGTTTTACTAAATTAAATTCTAGAAACTCTTGTTCAAATATAGATTTTTAATTCTCTACAGGGAATTCTCTGGCCAGTGCTATGCAGCAGCTGAGAGGGTGAACAAGGGCAGGAGTCCCTTACATCACCCTGTTCAGTTCATCCAGGGAAAACCAGATATCAGACCCATTGAAAAGGTTGGATTTTTAGGGTTTTTTTTAATGTTCACACCATTTACCTCTTTCCTCCTTTTATGATTTAATGCTGTGTTTGGCAGAGCTGGGTTTGTTACTCTTCTCCATGCCATATTCCTGCTTCCCTAAGAGGCTCCTGCCTTCATGCTGGATAATCCAGTTGGACTTCTCAGGCATCCTACTTTCATAATGCTTAACTTTTAAAACACACAACTCAGCAAGTAAAAGCAAAACCCAGAAAAAAACCTGGGGTATTTGATTCTTTGTTCTAATGGCACATTAGAAATTTAATTTTAAATTTCTGGGAAAGTTATCTTTGCTGTTTAGCCTAAGTGTTCCTTCCAGATTAATATCTAATTTAAGAGCAGCTATCATTTTCCCTTTGTTGAATTTTTTTTTCATAATAACAGCCTTCAAAGTAGCTAAAAATATCCTTGTGATACAGAGCAATAAATGTTTGCAGATTATAGTTTATAGTGATTAAAACATGAAATAGGACTTGGTATTTGGTCTTTGAGAGTTCTGCTGTAATTTGAAGCAGACAGACCTAAGCGCAAATAGCTGTATTTATGTCCTTTTTACCTCAGGGCTTCAAACTGTCATGGGGATGACTATCATTTTTTCAAAAGGATACTTAGAAGATATCAGATATTACATTTACTGTTATCCTCCTCTTTATTCTGGGTTTCATTAACTATTCTGACCAATGCACTAGCAAAGAAGGGATAGTGGATGCTGATGTGTTTCCAGAGAAGAGAAAACTGAGGACATCTGTCTTTCACAGGGTATCTGTATTTTTTTCCCTGCAGCAGTATAAACACAAAAGCATAAAATGTATTGTTTAAATTATAAAGACTGCAACACGGACCAGACTCTTATAGATCACATTTCTTGGTCTATGTTTTTATTTTGTTTGTTTGATTTATTGTGGTTTTGTTTTTTTTTTAATTTTGTTGTTGTTGTTGGTTGGAGGTTTTTTTTGTTTGATTGGTTTTTGCTGCTGTTGTTTTGGGTTTTTTAAATGGAAAAAATCCATATACATACCTCAAAGAAGATCCCAAAGGATCTATGCCAGCTGTGATCTCAGGAGAGCTCAAAGCATGCCCATCAATCTGTACCTACCCCAGGTTGAATTCAGCTATAAAATACACTGCACAGGGAAGATCTTTCTCTCACTAAGCCATTCTTAAACACTCCCACAGAAGTCTAATCAAAAGCTAACACAGCTTTCTTCCTCATGTGTTCCAAGATATAAAGTGATTTCATTATTCATCTACGCAACTTTTACTTTGTACTGAGATGGAGTAGAACACCTTGCACAGACAGACAATTAAACCTGATTACCCTGAAATTCTTGATTAATGCCTTTCAGCTTTTTCATGTGACTGTGGCAGTGGAAATTTATATCTTGGCTAACAGGTTCATTTTGAACATCTATTTAGCATTTGGTGGAACAAACCATAATTTCAGGCAGAGGGGTTCGGTTGTTTTGCCAAATGGACGCATCTGAACTTGTTGGTCCTTTTCTACAATGTAGTGTTAAGTGGATATGGACTGTATGGGGAGGAATTTAAAAAAACCCAAAAACCAACCAAAAATCAAAAAAAACCCCTTTGCTAGCTGCAGAGTCATCACATGAAGCAGTTTCTTGCGCTGAGGGCTCCATGCCATGAATCCAGCTCACTGGAAGGAGGTGGGAGTTTTTCAGGCACTGCCAGACAGCGTTGGCGTGGCCCCAAAACCCCTCACTTGTGGTGCTTAAAAATACTTTGAGCAAGGAGAGGATTACGGCAGGAGCTTTTTCAGGCTCAGTCCAACCAACTCAAGCTGTGATAAGGGAGTCAGTAATTTCCTTCATCCAAATGCATGTGCTCAGGATAAAGAGGGAAACACACACAACCCTGGCATGGCAGAGTGGGAAAGTTTTAATTCTCTCTGAAAATTCAGTGTCTCACAGAGAGGTCCAGTCAACTTGCACCTGTGACTTTCCACCTATTTTTATTGATACATAAAATTGATACCAACCTTTTAATACAAAGTTCAAACATAAAGTTATTGACCATTTAAATATAAATGGGTTAAACCAAAGGGAATGAGTTTAAATATGTTGGTTTGTTGGTTTTTTGGTTTTTTTTTTTTTTTTTTTGGTTTTGTTTTTGGTTTTTTTAATGAAACAAACATGGATTTGAAGTAATTTACAGTAATGCTGAATTTCTTTGAAATTTTTGATTATAACATGCTTTTTAATCTCAATGAAATTTCTTTTTCCAAAAGATAACTGTGTACCTAAAAGAAAGCAAAGAACTTACCATCTAAAATATGAGCATATGTGGCATTTAGGGACATGGTTTTTTAGTGAACATGGCAGTGCTGGGTTAATGGATGGACTGAATGATTTAAAAGATCTTTTTGAACCTGAAAGATTCTCTGGTTTTTTATCTTTGGCCAAGTAAGATACGCCAATGAGAGAACACAGAATATTACATCCTTTCTTCCTGTGCTCTCAGAAATTTGTAAATGGATCCTTCAGCTTTCTTTCAGTTTTCTTAAGGGTTATAAAATCACATGGACAGTAGTCAACTTATTTTAATGAACATCACACAGAACAAAACTGGCCCAAGTTCTCTGGCTATGGTTTATCAATGCATTCAAAACTACTGGAGGAAATGGCCTCTATAAGGAAAAGTAAAAATTCCCATTCAATTAAGAGTCTCTGTTCAACATGACAGTGAGAAATTATAGCTTCAAGATGCACTCATCAGACACAGGTATACTGCATTTTGATTGGTGGATTTCTTTTAGGGTAACTGGTCAAGAAATCAAATTCCTACAAGATGAAGCTGTTTTTTCATGTGCCAATTTTGTCTGCAGAACATCAACATCTGGAAAGTTTTATATGGGATGTGTGGGAATATTTTTCTCTCAGGAGGTCCTCTTCTAACTAATCTGGAATCTGGTTTGGGACACAGTCTGAGTTATTTTTAAAATATAAATTTTTCATGATTGTTGTCTTTGTTGGTTTTTGTTATTTTGGGATTTTTTGGGGGGAGGGAATGTATTTATTTGTGATAACCTTTCATCCAAACAATTGCAGCAGACAGTGATCAACATGCACGATTATTACTAGAACTGCAGTTGTTGCTACCAGGTCGTATCTTCTCCCATACAAAAATCCCATTAAATTTTATTGCAAGAGTATGCCAGATCTTTTGGCTAGGTAGACTCACTCCTTCCCCATAGAAACAAATTATTTTTATTATAAACTAATTAATCCAAGTCTGAGATGCACTGAGTGATTTTAGGATGCATCACTGTGGCTCTCTGTGCTATCAGATCCATTGTGGGAAAGGCTGTGTGTAGGTAGATAAATCAAGGAAGAAGTAGAGTTTTTATTTTAAATCTTACAAATGTCTGCTGTTTACACTTCATTGACATGTTGTAGGGAATATCTGCAGAAACTGAGTTTAACAATATTTCAGTAGAAGATGCTGGCTCATTCACACCCTGCCATGTTCAATACTGCAGATTTAGAAGTTCAGAGTGTCAGAAACAGATAAACTCCACATTGAATCTATACACTCTTGTTTATTGGCTCACAAACAAAAGCCTATTGTTAAATCCAGAACTAACATCATTGCCAAAAGTGAAAGTGAATAATCTGAGATGGAGAAGACAAAGAATTCTGAAAGTTAAAGTTCCTATGGCAACACTGACTTGGACAACCTGCTACAAAAATTAATTGTTTCTCTGATCCTTAATGGTAGGAGGTGCAGGTAAGGAGAACACTGCTGGAATAAACATGGTCAAACACCCACAGCCTTTCTGATTAAGTATATATTGATATCAAACAAGCCTGTCAAGCCCAGGTTTTTAAATATGTTCAGAGAAAATGTGAATAAGAAGCACAGATTTAAGTACTAATGCACAAATTCAGTGTGCTATCCTCTCATGGAGTATAAATCTGTTTATACACACACGCCAGCCAGCTTACATCCAATTCCTACACTGATTTTTTTCAATTTAAGAGATGTTTTGCAATCAGATATAGAGTTTGCTCTGTTCTTTTAATCTCATTTACTTAGTTTCTCAGGAGAATTGTTTCCTGGAAATCAGCACTGAGAAGGTATTTGAGAGGAGTTTACCTGCCTGTAATTAATTACTTCCTGTATCTGAGGTGTGTTGCAGTGTAAACCAAGAATAAAAGCCTCTTTACCAGGTATTTTAATCAAGATCTTGCAGTATTGATTTGTCTCCAGCAAGAAAACATTTCTCTCCATGATCCCAGAGTTCTGTTTAGGTTCTTAGAGAGAATCCAGTATGCTCAGTGTAAGACAGGCATGGGAAATATTTAACAAGTGTGATAAAAAAGCATCTGAATGCCAAATCTTTTAGAACTGTAATTTTGAGGCACACAGTGTAAGTCTTGTCACCTGTACACCTCTGCTTAAATCTTCCCTCAGGATTTTCTTTGTGCATGTCACCAAGACAGCTCCAGAATTACAATTTTAAAACATTTTCCATTCAAATTGCATGGTTCTTGACAAATATCTGAAAGCCTGTAGGATCTGAAAACCTCCTCATTTGCCAGCATGCTTTGTATCCCAGGATGCCCTAATTATATAAAATTTGGGGAATACTTTGACCTTAAAATTTAAGATGAAACCTCACAGCACATACAATGTCTTCATACCAAGCCACAGAAGTGACACTAATTCACACAATTTTAACTGACCCATTATGATGTGCATCCAGATGCTAATATTGTAAGAGCCCTTTTCCAAAGGCACCTTTGCTCCCAGGGCCAATATTCTCCACTTAAACTATTCAAACAGCAGGACATTTTCTCTCAGTATAAAATAATCTCTACAGGATTTCATCACAATTCTTTAATTTGAGAATAGTGAGAAATGGTGTAATCCAGTAGGAAAATGAGTTGTGAAACTTTGTACCTGGGATTGTTGCACTTTCTCCAAAGGATTATTTCTGCAGGATTAAACTAAGGCTGCTGAAGTACAACAGGAGTGAATCTTGAGTTCTTGTGTCAGCTGAGGACCTGGCTCCTTTCCCTGAAGCTTTCACTCCCCTTCCCAGAAGTGTCAGCTGAAATGAGATGACAATTCCAAGGGCACCACTGACTTTTCAGCAAATGAACAATAGCCCAGCACTGTAACTCCTGCCAGGGACTGGCATGAAGGGGAACTTGGTTTTCTTGTGTTTCAGTAAGTCTGAGATCTATGGGCAGCTGACCTTCAGTGTCTATGGAAACTGTCCCTGCATGGATCAAAGATCTACATTCACCTCCATGGTATTTCTGGATGTGAAAGTGTCAGTTTAAGAGCAAACTAATCTTCCTTCACTGCTTTTCTGCAATGGCCCTTGCCATCTCTTCTAGAGCAGATCTCATGGCATTTGCCAGGAGGGCAGAAAATATTAAAATTTTACAAGTGGAATGCATTTGAGAGTGTCCTCAGAACTGTATGCATATTATCTCAACATAACCCATCTTTTGCAGACAGAGAGTTCTTTCTTGGTAGGCCACAAAAATCATCCTGACACAAGCACACAGGATTTGTGGACAGATGGAACTCAAGCAGTTTGAGCTGCATGTGGAGACAGGCTCAGACATACAGGGCTGTAAAGTTGCTCCCAGAACCAGGCAACACCACAAGCACTGCTTCCAAATGCTTTCCAAACTTTCTTCCACTTCAGGCAAGAAAAGTAAATCCTATATCCATTTTCAAATTACTTTCTTGCTCATTTCCCTTGCTGTAAAGGATTACAAGCTGCGAGGCAAAGTTTAAAGAGACAATATTTTAAAACACCATGTGCTTGAGAGAATCAACACATGAAATACGAAACAAGGAGGGAGAAAGCACTTCCTTCTTGGTGAGACAAGTGGTTTTCAGAAAAGTAAATGAAGGATTTCAAAGCATTTTCTTGTCTGAAGTGTCTTTTAGACAGTTCAAATGGTAAAATCTCCTACCACTCCTTTAAATGTTAGCAGTACTAAGCCCTAGATATCAGATCCAGCTACCTCACTCTTCTAGCAGAGTCAGATCTTGAAACAACTTTTGCCTTTAATATGTTAATATTGTTCAGCAACATGAGCATGGATATAATCCCACTTTCCTTTATACCTCTCCTCTCTTGTGCTTTATTGGATTCATGTTTTTTGGGAGGAGAATGTAATACTAATAATCATCTCAAAGAAAATCTGCTATGGCCACCTCCAGCTGATGCAGAGGTAGTTTGAGGTACAAAGTGTGGCTTTAAGAGCAATCTATCTTGTAGGACAAGACCTTTTAGAGAGACCTGTAAACCCAGCTTTGGAATTGCCCTGCAATGTCATTTAGCTTCTCAGTAGCTCTCCAAGTCCTTGCAGAAATACAAGGATGATCAAAGGTACAGGATGGTATCAGCATGATGAGTGTATAATAGACCAGCTCTTTTCAGCCTGGAAAAAAAAAATAGATGAGTGAAGAAGTACATGACAGATGCCATCAGTGGCACATAAAAGATAAAAGGATAACATGTCGTTCATTGTCTCTTTCAATGGAATGAAATCTAAAGCAGGCAGATCCAAACTAAGCACGCATTTTCAAAGTGGAGAGTTAAAAAGAGTACTCCTTGCCACAGGCAGTTGTGCAAACTTTTAGGAGTATTGAAAAGGCAATTGATGAAGTTGAAGTGAATAATAAGTAATTCACTGTGGGCTGTTATGTGAAGGCACTTCTGCTGGTTAGAGGGACTCTAAACAGAAATTTTGTCAAACTGGGAGAAAACACTCCAGAAAAGGATCATAGCTGATTTCTCCCACTCTTATATTTTATTCCATTTACCAAATATTGGTCATGTTGTGTGACAGAATACAAGGTGAGATGCACATTTCCTCTGATGCACTACAGCCATTCCCTTAGTGCAATTGTGTGGAAAAGTACTAGATCCTGCCTGAAAAATGTAAGGGAAAAACCCCCATATATTCATGTCAGGAATGGATTTTTCTGAATGCTTTGCAAACTCTTTTGAATTATGAAATATTATTAAAGCATGCTCATTGATAAAGAAATGCACACTCCTTTTTCCATTTTGTCCTTGTGTAGATTCTGATTGAAACAACCTGAGCAGAAACTTTGGGCAGTTAAAACCATTCAGGATTTGGAAATACAGCCTCTTAATCCAGGGAACAGATTATTTCAAAATCTGGGTGATAGCCTTGTAAATGAGTCAGGAGTTTCTTTTCTATACTAATCCTATGCAATTCCTAATCCCAGAGGATGGCAGAACAAATATTAACTTCCTAATTTCTACTTTTAAACCAGACAGGTGTTTGTAAGGCAGCAGAGACCTCCACCAAGAGGATCCCCAGGAGTTACCAGAACATTTAACAGGTTTGTTGTCACACACTACTGGCACCACTCAGAAACCAGAACAGCAGATTGAGGAAATGCTTTAGGTCCTGTTACCAAGCCTTGTTTAAAAAGAGTTGCAAAGAAATTCCCCAAATAAAACTGAAGAGGTATGATGCTGGTAACTGAAAGCACAGAATGAAACACCATCCCTACTTATGACAGTGTGTCACTATTTTCAAAAGAGATAGAATACACTTGGAAATTCAATTAGAATTTGCTGGTATTAAACAAAGTTACAGTTAACTGAGATCAAGTAAATCTCATTTCTCAGTGAAAAGAACCGAGAACTTGTATTTCTCCTTTATAGAAATCTCAATTTTTTTAGACCTACCTCAGGACTCAAAATTATGTGAGGTGAAAAGTAGAGGGCAATATCAGTACCTATTGTCCTTTTTGCTTGTTCTTTTAAGTGGCTTTATCTAGAGTAAATCAATATTGGTTTAGACTACACATAAGTAATTTTCTAAACATTTTTATTATTAAATAATATTTTCTTCATATTTCCTGGCTCAACAATTGTTCATGTTATTTGGTTTGTTGCACGGTAGGTGGAATTCAAATAATGCCTAAATTGGAGGCACAGTCACTTCATGATACTAAGTTTTTTCTTGTGAAAATTAAATCACTTCTGTCATACATAAACTCTGCTGGTAGAGCCATTGATCAGTGATGGAACTGAATGCCCTTTAAGTGGTTAATCTTTAAAATAAATTCTTCAGCATTCAAAATTAATAACTGGTAAAGCTGTAGTCATCTTGTAAATAAAATTGGGTCACAAGTCAGAGTATCCCTTACGCCTTAAAAAGTCCTCTACTTATATGGTAACTGTGCCCAGACTAGATTTATCCTGGGTAAAAAAGGATACCAGGACCCTGAAAACTTTAGCTGAAGGATTCTGCTATTACAGAATATAGCAGTGCCCATATCAAAATTAATATGCCTTCTTATATGAAATTATCGGAGGAAAAAATTCCCCAAATTGGACAAAAAAAGAATTCCACATATCTCCATTTTTCTCTGGAGGAAGTTGTTCAAATAGGTGTCGTGCTACAGAAAGTGCTAACAAGTTATTTAACAAATTGCTGTGACTGTGCATCAGAGGTTTTCCTAATGTCACATACTCAGCTCATGAACCAGTAAGTGATAAAATTATTGGACCTAATAAAGAAGCGCCAGTTGGATTTCCATGAGCCAAACTGCACAGAATGATAAATCACCATGAAGCATCTTTTGGCTGTAAGAACATCTTTAAATTTATGAACAGTCCAGCTATCAACTCAAACCTGGCTCTTCAGGTTTCCATAAATTGGATGTTGGAACTTACAGACCTGCTCTTTAAAAATGACTCTGGTTGCATGTGCCTGACTTAAAACACCTCAAAGAATTCTGATCAGAAGAAGGGATTTCATTCTTCTCAACACCTTGTATTGTAAGAAGAGAACTTAGGCCCACGTGTCTGCCTGCAACGTTTTTCAGCATTACAGTAATGACAGAAACTACAAGAATCTAACTTATCTTGGTGTTACTGTAAAGGCCAAAAACTTCAGAGTCCTTGGAATAACTTCTCATATCTCTACTCCCTCTTCTCTCTGAATTTTTGTACCATTTCTCCACTTGCTCTTTTAATGAAATTTTATTTAATAGTTGAGGAGTGAGCAGAGAACCCCATTCAATGTTTAAGTTTCTGCATGAAAATAATAAACAAAAAAGTCATATGACCTGTTCTGTGCTCCCTGACAAAACCCCAAAATAACAACCTTCAACCTAGTGTGTCCCTGGACAAAAACTCAATCTTTTCATCTTTATACACTGTGCATGGATCAGTCTTATTTATTAGCAGACAGGTAGATTTCTGCATTACAGCTGAAGTGACAACTCCATTAGCATTCAGAGCAGATACTCATGGAATGAGTATAATGAGGCTGACAACACAGTTCATGTTTATATGCATGGGATGCATTTACACTTATAACTATGTCATGATCTACAACATCAGCTAATGTGAAAATTATGCATTTAGGTTTAACACTGTGTAAATGCCAGATAGGCAGGATGGAAAAGTCCATTTAGCTTTTTAAGTATAGCCTCCAAAGGCAGTTTAGAATTTTAGTTAGCAACTACATTAATAATTTTTTTGTTCTTTTGTTATAGAAATGGGTAGAAAAAGCCATTTGACACTTTGAATACAATGAACAATTCCACCTGCTCTCCACTCTTTGCTTTTATTGCAAAAGGCTGTGCTTTTATTGCAAAGCTATTTACTACAAATAGCCTTACTATAACATCCTGTGTTAGTATCTTTGCTATAATAACCAAGGATGTTCATGTCACTACATTAACCACCATTCTCTGACCCTGAAGGGTTGAAAGTCTTTCCAAGACAAAGTATTTTTCTTTGTACAAAAATTGTAAGTATAGTATTACCTTTCAAGAAAGAAAAACATTCCTCTTGGCTAATTTGCCTCATCATAGTATCCTAAAAAACACATCAGCCAAGCAGTTTCTATCCTGATCTTAAAACATAACTGGTTATAGGAGTTTATCTATAGGAGAATTGTCAGAGCACAGGGTTTTAATAATTCTTTCAACCAATGCTGTCAGCTGTAGAAGCACAAAAAACTGCCAAGTTTGGCAGCTGCTAATAAACCTGTGGGATTTTCATTATTCAGGTGAGTACCTGCACGGAGAACCACTGCCACTGTCATATTTTCTGAAAGATCCCTTTGCCAGGATTTCTTCTCCTGGGAAGCTGAGAAGCTTCAGAGAAAAATGAAAACAATAATTACCTGATTGCTTCTCCTGTGTTGTGCTGCTTTGGAATGTGGTTTGGACATTGTTTACCAACTGGTCATTGCTTTATTGGTTTCATGTGAATTGTTTGAACTTAATGACCAATCACTGTCAAGCTGTGTCAGACTGAGGAGAGAGTCATGAGTTTCTCATTAGTATCTTTCAACCCTCTGTAAGTATCCTTTGTCTATTCTTTAGTATAGTTTTAGTACAGTATTCTTTAATATAATCTAGATAATAAAAGAATAAATTAGCCTTCAAAGAACAAGGAATCCTTCCTCCTCCATCCAGGGACCCTGAAAATACCACAAACCACAATTGTGATGCAGCTCCTCTCACTCATTAAAATCTGTTTGCAAAGGACACAAAACATCGATGTTGAAACCAGTCCAAAATCCAAAGTTTAAAATGGACATTGTGAGAATATTTCTGAAATAAAAATAAGCTACAGTAGAAGTGGCTACTGCAGGATTACTAGTGAAGAGTGTAGTACTCCAGTCTACTAGAGTAAAGAGTCTATTGGACCTGAGTGAAGCTGCAATGTAAGTGAAAATGTTTCTAGGAAGAGAAACAAGTGTTCTGGCTTATGCACCTCAGACAGTAAAAGGGTTCAGGAAAGCTAATCTGCCACCTGTGCCAGTCTCAGCCATTATACCAACTGCTCACCAGCAGAGTAAGATTTTTTTTACTCTTAAATGAGTCTTAGTTTGGTTGTCCTGAATAGTTTTTGTATCAGTGTATCAAAATAATTGAATGCAGAATGTCTTGGTATTTCACCATTATTCCCTCTGATGAGCACATCCCTTTAGGAACCCTAAAATAATCTACTGTTGCTATCCTCACTACTTTTACCCCTAGCATTTGCAGAAGTAAAAGTGGGTTTGGGTTATTTAGGCAAAAGTCATGATTGTATAATCTAAGTGTTAAAATTCTTATCTGGAGGGGAAAGTTCAGCCCTCTACTAGCATGACTTACCGGATCATTAGTTCTTGGAACCTGGATATTTATGGGAAAAAAAACCCTTTCCAGTAAAAAAAGGCGGGGGGAAGTCTGAACTGGTATCTTAACTTCTAAGTCATATGAATTTTAACTTCAATACATGCAAATGAATATATTTTGCAATATTTCTTCCAAAATCTCTGCAATTCCCTGTTTGCATGCACACATGCATGGGCATCCTCAAGACAAATAAAACATTCAGTGGATTTATCCCACATCTTTTTTTTTCAGTTAATGGCTAGTAAATCCACACCTTTTTGTACTTATGTTAGTGCATAAATAAACAAAATATTTCCTACTTAGAATTCTAATTCCTAGAGATTTAAAGAACTCCCTTCACAAGTAACCTTGATTTCAAGGCAGTTAAATTCAACCTAGGGTTACAAAACATGCATTATTCATTTTCCCTATGACTGCTAAAAGTGATTTAATCTGTTTATAAAGGGAGAGTTCAATTTTATTAAACTTTTCTTAACAAAGATCCCTGTGCTGCAGAATGCTTTACCTTGAAATTGTCACCCTTGCCTCTTAAACAGAATCCAGAGAGAAAAAAACTCTCCTCAGACATAACAGCAGTCATATAACATTTATTCTTAGGCTTTCTAATCATATTTTCTAACCATTATTAATTTGTAATTAAGAAGCAATGAGCAAAAATTATTGCAAGGTTTCATTTCTGCCCCAATTAACATTTTGGATTTTGCTTTGGGGTCTTCATTACAAACAAGTTGTCAAGCTAAATGATGTAGCAAGTTATCTATATTTAGCAACCTATAATTTCAGCTTGTGTTTTACTGGTTGAAAACATGAGCAACTGACATCACTGCAGACAACAGGAAAGAAGAACGAACTAATATTAAAATCCCCAATAGCATGCATTAATCTTCTGTGATTAAAACCCTCTGCCTGGCCTTCCTTTGAAAAGACAAAGACTTCCAAACTGATTAAACATAGAGGCAAGGCTGTTTTGCATATATCTTGTAAAAATCCCCAAGCTGCCCTAAACTTTAGTCTAAAAATTAGCTGGAATCAAATTTTTCTTAGATAGTCATGTACCAGCTTGGAATTCTTCCAATTTCATTCCTCAAAATCTGATAAGCTTGGAGTCCAGTTTTTATAAATCAAAAGCATGCTTGCATTTTACCTGATTTCATCAGATGTTCTAAAATTGTTTTAGAAAACAGGGTTCTGTTTGTGCTTCTGAGTTCAGTGAGCTTTGCTGTTAGAAATCAGCCATGGTACACTTCTGCTCTGAGTGGACAACATCACACCAGGAGTACATTCTAATTAATTCCAACGTTAATTGGCAATTCATTAAGCTTAGCTGTGCCACCAATTAAGTTTAATTTTACCCAGGTATCCCCCAATGTATTCAGAGGCACAGCCACATATCTCTTTGCTTTAGGCTTACTCCTACCACTCCTGAAGTAGAAAAGAGCTCACAAATATATGGCGGGTAAAATGCAGTCAAAAACAACCACAGCAACTTTGATGCCAAAGAAGTTGAAAAAAATCTGTGCAGAGGTTAAAAGCAGCTGCTTAGATCTGGAGAAATCAGTTCCAGTCTGATTCATCTGAAGTCACTGCAAGCTCCACTCCTGCCTTCAACACCACAAATACTGAATTAAGGACTATATCTGTACTCAACATTTTCCCAAGCTGCTGAAAGGCTTTGCATGCTTGGTGCAATTCCCATCCTAATTTTCCCTCAGAACTAAATAAATGTGGAAGCTGGTTTGAAACCTCATTTCTGAGAACAGGGACCATACTTTAGACTAATTGTTGCACTTTAATTATTACAAATGGGAGGAAATAATTGCATTTAAGATACTAACAAGAGTCAGAAATCCTCATTGGGTCAATAGCAGGACATGCCACTACTCAGTGTGACTTAATGAACTCAAAAGTTTCTTCTTATTATGAAGTGACTGATTAGCATAAAAAATAAAGTTATTACTGGCTGGGATATTTTTGAGGTAGATTCTGATTTCTCTGTCCAGATGGAGACAGAATATATCCACCGTTGATATCAAAGTATATTACAAAAACACACCATTAAATATAGAATTAACACTGAAACTGTTTTTTCCATTATTATTTGCAACTAGTGTAAGTTGACAAACACATGGCAGATACCCAGTGTTTTTCCATATACTGTTTTTAATACTTTGTAATAAAATTGTTTATGTGAGATGTTGGCATAATTGCTTGCAGATACAAATTAAGAAGTTATTTCCTAAGCTGTGCAGAACTGAAATCCTATGGTATAAAAGTGAGAGTAAATAAATACTGCAATATATTTTGTAGAACATTTTAATGCACTGCGTGCCCCATAAATCAGAAGAAACGCACTACTTCCCTTGCTTCCCTGGATTTAGTCCTACAGAAGATAGGGTTACCTAAACTTCAATCCTGCCCTGAACTTAATCCTTTGTATTTTATCTCTAAAGGTCTCACCAAGTGGATGAAATAAGACATTGAACCATGCTGGGGATGATGGGAAAAAAAGAGCTTAAAAGCTCAAACTGGATAAAGCTAAATCAAGCCAATGAGCACCATAAAATCTGCTTGAAGTCAAAGTGCCTTTGCCAACCTTTTTGGCAGCTTAATATTCCAAATATTCAAAGCTGGATCCTTAGAAATAACTAGAAAATGTCTTCTGTCCATAGCCAGACTTCACAGAATAAAGTTGTTTCTTTTTCACACAGGTAATGTTTAACTCTCCTGATCTGCCTAGCTGCAAAGATCTGAACATCTCTTCAGAAGAGGTTTGTGAGACTTTCATGAGTACAATACTGTATTATTGAGTGGCTGTTCCCACAAGGTTCCCATTGCCCCTGAAGAACGCCTTTCAAAAATATATTTTCCAAAAAGCAAGTCTGTCTGCTGAATTGTTGTGGGTTTATACTTAATAACAGACATTCTGCAAAGCAAAATAAAATTCCAAATAAATCAGACCAGAATGGTTGTTTGACCTTGAATCAAAGCGCCTAACAGAGCTTCTGTCCACACACCCACACTCTCTTTTTTCCTCAGAACTGTCAGAATAGAGTTTCCTTCTCGTTTGAACCAGTAATAGTGCTTGACAGTAACTCTAAGCTGCAATTCTATGCACTTAGAACTCAGTCTCCCTTTTAAGCTTGAGAACGAGCTGGTGATTCAATATTTCTGTCATAAAGACACTTCCAGGCTTTTTCTGCAGACACAATGACCAAAAGAGCAGTACTGGAGGTCCCATCACAGCTCAAAGACTTCTAATTCTAGCAATGGAGCAACATCCAACCCATATCAACCATCAAAGCTCTACATACCTTATATTGCCAGGTTTTGGACCATCAACTTGGCTGCTCACTGACCTCAAGATAATGACAAATAAATTGTATCCTGCACATCCAAGTGCTGTGCCTCAGGAGCAGCACACTTAAACAAACTGCTCATAAAACATGAAGTAATTTCTTCATAAGGAAGCTTAACTAAGTAAAAAACCCCACTGAAAATACTGAAATATCCATTTTCTGCTACTTAATAAAACAAAAAGCAGCTGAAAAGCAGGTATAGTTCACCTACCCGTTGTTGTAGCCATGTGCTAGAACAGCAAGGAGATGCAGAGCTTGAGTTCCAACGTCCACTGAAAACACTGGCAGCCAAACTGGCAGGAAAACTGGGTTTTCGCCTTTTTGTAGTTCTGATTATGCCAAAATCGAGCTAAAGCAAAAAAAATAATGGTAGAAACTGAAAAACTTAAAAATTATTGTTTTTCTGGAAATATTAGCATCACCTTTCAGGGTGCTTGAACTCAGCTTTAGCCCCCAGTCCAGGTTTTGGAAGTGATCTGCATATCCTAACCACACTGCACATCAGTTGGTGATCCACAATAGGCAAGTGTTACTAAGAATGATGTAAACTTTATCTATGTAAAACTTTGAGGGGATTATGACATAGACTGTAGAGTTAGTCTAGGAAAAAAAAAGTCAGATGAGATTAATCTCTATATCTTAATTTATTGATGTGGGCAAATATGCTTCCAGAGCAAACCATTACTATCAACTTGCTGCTCCCTAATACAACCAAGAGAGGTATCTCCAAATATCCTTTTACAGAGAAAATTATGAAATTCCACATATTCAACAATGTCACGTGCAATTTTAAATTTCTTATTTTGGTTGCCCAAACTAACAATTCAAGTAAGTTATTTATTTGAAGTTATAAGCTTCAAGTAAATTAGGTTTTTGTAGTTATTTGATGTTTCCTACTTAATACAGTCAACCAGGAGAAAAAAAAATAATACATTAGATTATACAGGTTATTTTACTCATATCATGAAAAAAATTAAACCAATTACCATGAATCAAGCATTAGATGCACTTTTCCTTTTGATTATGCATCTGCTATCCAGCTTGATAAGACAAGAATCATCAGATACAAAGGCGTTATGTCGAAAATAATTATAATTAAGATTAACATAGCCAGAAGCCAGCCCTTCGTTACAGCACTGAAGAAATTTCATGTTAATGAGAAGGCACATCTTCTAAACAGACAGTTTCACAGCTTTAGAAAATAAGAACTCCTTTTCCTTCCAGGCAAACAAACAACAATGACAAAGTAATTTTCCTAGTTCTGAGGACCTGTCTACAACTTCTATATCTGAATTATCAGATCACTTTTCTTGCTTTAGGTTTGGATTTCAAATTTATTTCACTTCTAGGCATCACGTTAAGAATCTTGTTATTCCAAATGGTAGTTGCCACTTCTTTCTGCAGTTTTACTTATTTGGATATTACTTAGAAGTCATCTGCAATTATAAGTAAATATACCACACTATGGATTATTACTGCATACCTCTGCTTGGTTCTTTGATGGTAGAATTTATCAAAGCATAGTGTTTAATATGAATTCTTGTTTCATCATATTTCATTGTTCCCACATTTAGCTACAATATGTTGTTACTCAAGCTGCATATGAAATTTTCTTCATACCTTGGTTGTGGATGTTTGTTTGGTGTGTTTTTCTTTTGTTGTTGCTCCCGTTCTGTTGGTTTTTGGGGTTTATTTTTTCTTTAGATTATAGACAAAAAAGATGTTATGGAAGAACATACTGAAAATTTAATGAAGTCAAGGTAAATGACATCCAAAAAACAACCCCAAAAACTTACCCACAACTTATACTTAAATCCACACTTGCCATTGGAAGTCGTCTTCCTTTTGCTCAGGCACCTGATTTTGGCTTTCAAGAGCACCTATTGTGTACTTTTCCAAGGAACTGAAATTTAAAAGATTTATAACCTTTTCATGTTATTTTCTGGCACCTTGCTCATTAACAAGGTGAGCACAACAACTGCCATTTTTCAGTCATTAAAACCCTCCTTACTTTCATCTGTTAGTTGCAAACCTTATTAATTACTGACAAACCCATTCTTAGCCCTAAGAGATTTAAATTTTATTCAGGACTATCTTCTCCCATTAAAAGAAATCTCTCAGAGTTGTTGCCCTTCACCCAGTTGATCTGCAGATAGACTGGATAACATCAAGGTTAAAAATTCTTATTCATAGAATCAGAGAATGGCTTGGGTTGGAAAGGACCTTAAAGATCATTTCCTTCCCACCCCCTACTGTGGGTAGGAACACCTTCCACCAGCCCAGGTTGCTCAGGGCACCCTCCAGCCTGGCCCTGGACACTCCCAAGGATTCACTGCTGTTCAATAATGCAGCCTTTTCTGATCTGCACCACCCCCTAAAAATCTGTGGAATGATAAAGAGCAGCTGGACCTCAGTAAATTGCTCTTTCTAAATACACATAGAACTCACATATGAGATCACATTGCCATTTCTAGACAGGGAATACCTCTGCTGTTATTACTTGCAAAAATAGCTAATTATTTTCTAGCAAAATTCAAAAGACTAAATAAGCTGATAAAACTGTCCTAGTTAATTTTTCTTAAATTTTTTTCAAAGCCCTGATAAACTGAATTTAGTGCAGCAGGAAATATCACAGAAGTACCTATTAAGATTTCACATGTGAAAGAGATTAGATTCAGATAAATGAAGATTAAAGCAGATTTTGCAAACATTTATCTACTTTATATTTTGTAAGGAGGTACAGATCATAAATACCCAGGCAACACAAATATATCCCAGGATTAGGAGAATACTACTATCATTCTCAGTTACTGAACTAAAGAAATAAATTTCCATACCATAACAATTTGCAACTTCCTGAATAACTACCATCAGAACTAAGAAAAAAAAAAGAGGGAAAAAGTAAATTTCATCAACTTCAAGCAGAGATTTAGGCAGTTTGATTTCCATACCTGACTTCTTTAGATATTCATCTTTAACCTCTTTCTACTACCAGAACAAGAATTTCTAAGGAAATATAGACTATTGGAAAGATAATACCTACAGAAACATCCAAGCATTTCTACATTTTATCTCTTTTCTTCTCCCTTCTGCTAGTATCCCAAAGTACTCAATAAATGCTTTAGAGAGCTGCTCTGTATTATATAGGGACATCGACTTCCCCCACTTCCAGCAGGCTCTACTTGCTAATTAGCCCTTAATTAAAATGAGTTGCAGCTGGTTTGAGACACTCCCCTCTCCCCAACCTCAGTGTCCTGTTTCTAATTTCAGAACTAATAAAAATTCCCACAAACCAGTCTAGTCTGGTCTGGGTACTTTTCTTGAGAGAGTATATTCAGCATTTCTTTAGCGCTCTTTCCTCTTCCTCTTCTCTCTTTGTCTTCTAAGTACAAAATTTTAAGAATAGATTTTGCTTCTTCTTGGTTTTTTTTTTATTTTTTTTTTTAATTTCCCTAGTGCAGTGAATTATATATATTTTTCTTTTTCCTAGCTTTGAAACTTGTTTTAGCTGTTGATTTGATGAGGCTTTAGGCTAGAATAGACTGAAAGCCTGACAATAAAATCTTGCTAAGGGCCAGTGCAGATGTGTTACAAGGTTCCCAGAAACTGCTGCCAACACATTTTAACTGAGCCTTTTGATGTCTGTTATTCCTGCTTTTCCACTCAATTGAATTAAATTCCGTTTGGATTTTGTGATGAGGACAAACATCCACAAAGGATGAAACCAAGGCTCACAAACTCAATTTGACCTTCCCTGGATCTGCAGAAGTCTGCAAGGATGGAAGGGCTGGGCAGCCCCTTCTCTCCCTGTTTTGACTGTGTCTCACCATGTTAGCGAATAAATATCACTGAACAAACCTCGTTTTAACTTCCTCTTTATGTTCCTGACTCACCATTCTGAAAGTTAATCTGATCTAAGCCAAGAGACACATTAGTGTCTCCAGGAAATGCTCTGAAGTGGTTACTGTACCAGAAAAATAGAGATGTGAGCAGAGTTTAAAAAAAAATCTGGAAGGGAAAGTGGAGGGGGAAAAGAAGTGTATGGATATATTAACTTAGTTCTGAGTGAGCAACTTGAAGTCATGGCTTGTGTATTCTCTTAAAAAAAGATATATTTTCCACTTTAATATAACCAATAACAGAATTCAATCCACTGAGTATGAGAGGTACAAGAGAGAGAGGCAAATAAGATTCTCCCCAGAGGGGTTGGTCTTATTAGGCAAATAATATTTGAAGATCTTCTCTGCTTCTGTATTGGCAACAGGAGTGTAACCACTCCTCCCTTGGACAACTCTAAATACAGAGTATGACAACTGCAGTTTACCTTTCTGCTGTTTCCAGAAGGGTTTTATCTCAGTTCTTGGAGCATCTGGATCCAGATTATAGTTTTATTAATTTATTAAATTTATTTTCTGTCTTGCAACCGTGCTCATGTTTCTCTCACAGTCAAAAGTTAGAGGTTTGGGACTGGTTTCCTCCCTGCCCTTCACATGTGAACTCAAACTCTGAATCATTAAATAGGCTGTTTGGGGGTAGGGGGAATGAAAGATTTTGTGTCAGATTCATTTGTTTAAATTAAATTTTAAGATAAAATGTCATTGCATCGTTTCTGGGTGAAAAAAAAAGAAGAAAGCTTCCTTCTGAAAATATAAGAATGCAACAACATTAAAAAAATCCAGCTTTATTAAGCCCTGATAAATACTTACTTCCCCATGTGTGATTCCATCTATAAGTTCAAAAAGTCAGAACAAAAATCTGAAATAATAAAGCTGATTTTAAAACGTTTGCAAAAAGAACCTAACTTTGAAAAACTGCAGGTTAAGAGATGCCTTCAGGTTTAATTTACAGAGAACATTTAATGAGGCAGCACCTAATGTTTCTTTGTTTCCAATCAGCTTTCTAAATGAATGCATATATAAATAATAAATAAATGCATATATAAATAATAAATCTGAATAAATGCATTTTAGCATTTTTCATGCGCAGAACATTTCTTGTCTGCATTTCCTGTTCAAAATCCCGAGTTTTACCTTTAATGTTGATCATCAGCTCTGGTCACTTACTGCTGTGATCTCCATACCTCAGGAGATTTTATTTTGAGTCTGAAGCAAAAGTGCTTCTCGAGGCAGCCTAAAGTTGCATCTAGAGGCAGTTTGGTGTTGCCAGAGGTAGTTCTAGTGCAATTTTCCCCTCTCAGGATATGTTTAAATGTTGCTTCAATTTAAAATATCCTCACAAATGGAAATCCCAGATCCCTCTGTGACCGAGCACACCCCAGATGTGTCCAGCCCTACCAAGTTGTGTGATGACTTTTCTCTATAATATATTTTTCTTGATACTTTTGGTAAATTAAATGAGATATTTTAATGATATCCTCTAAAGATAATCATGTCAGATGATATTGGTGTGCAGCTGACAACGCACAATCAAAAGCAGGATGCACTCCCTGCCTGATGTCCAAACATCCATCAGGCTGAGGGATGTGGTCTCCTGCTTTTCCTTCCCAGGGACTTCTTTACAAATACTGAATGGCAGATCCTGCCCGGCTGCACAGAAATTCTTACTGAAAATTCAGCAGTTGAGCAAAGACTCTGCTTTCACATTCCAGAAAACTCTTGCAGAAGTTAATCCTAAACTTTCCGATGTTAAAGATAAATTTTCTGTAGGAAGTTGACAGGTTTTTGACATGTTCTGTCTGTCTGAAGGAGATGATACAGGTAAAAAGACACCTGAATTTAGCTCTTTATTGGAAACATAGAGAAATAACTTTGAATAGAAGAACTTTGTGCTTTTGAGAAAAAGTAGAACCTGTAAGAAACAGAAATGTCTCATTCAGCAGATGATTAAACTTCTCATTGTAAAAGAATGAAAAAGATGTTACAATCAATGTTAGGACTTGCAGTGAATATACAATTGAGATAAAAATGGGAAAATGGGAATTTTTTTTTTCCCAGCACTCTGAAATTCAGGCAGTGAGCTAGAAAACACAAGAAGATGTAAGACTGCCCTGCAGCTCCAGTAAGTTTAGTCTCATGTTACTTTCCTGTAAATGTCCCTGAAGGTGTAAGACAGTGAGCAATCAGCTCAGAAAATTACTAGATTCACTTTGTGTGATTTGCTCTGTGTGGCCAGAGGGGGATACTTTGTTAAAAGACAATGAAAAATAGAAAGTGTAATGAGATCCTAAGCTCCTCTTTTAGCCATGCATCTAAAGGTAAAATATTGGTATAGTGTGAAGGAAATACAGAAAGAAAATCACTGCAAATATCAATGCAAAAAGTAGCTTTGGTGAGCTGATTTATGTCCAAGGGCAGTCATCATAAAATCCATGAAAGAAGTCATTGTAAAATCCATGGAAAAGTCAGAGGAAAACACTAATTTCTCTATGTACAGGCAGCACAGTTATTAATTTTTTCTTGTACTTGGCATACCTTCTGTACTATTTTCAGAAATTTTACCAAATAATGGGATTTAGAAGTGAGTTAAAAGAACAATATTCTGTCTAGAGGGAGTTTTTAGATTTCAATATATTACAAAATTCTGAATACCTTTTTGATGGAAATGAGGATGTGTTTTGGCCTTGTTTATAGAGTGAAATTAGTTATTAAATAGTAAAAAAATAAATAGGAGAGAAACTTCTTGACTTGTTGGACTGAAGTAACAATTTATTTCAGAAGGGTGTTGATATCCTGTGGTGTCACAGGAAAGGAAACAGGTTTGAGATTTGAGGTTCAAATGCTTTCAGGTTTGTTCTCACCTCAGATTTGGGGATCAAAATGCATTTTTCACATTATATCTGGAGATGTGATTCATCACATTTTCTGTAGAGGACAGGTGCAGAATATTATGGGAAATACAATTTGTTTTTCCAGTCACAAGTATGGTACACTTTTTAATTGACTCAAAGTTTGATTGGCTCAGGATAAAGTTTCAAGTGAGGTAAAAAATGGTACTGCTTTAATATGGGTTAAAAACCATATAAATAAAGGTATAATATTCCATTTTCCAAAGAACACATAGTGAAATCTTAAGGCAAGAGAATAGACATGGCTGAATAATCTTTCCTGCAGTTATGAATGGGTTTATTTGGAGACATTTCTTTTCTTGTTATTTACCCAAGCCTTTCTTCTTTACCTACTTTTAATCCAAAATTATTCTGCCCAAAACGTCTTTCTAAAATGTCTATTTCTCCATTCTAACCAAGGTTGGTGCGTGTCTTGGCTTTAAAAGACAGGAGACTGCTAAGGAAGGCAGGAGCCTCTCCTGAAAGGGAAATGTAAACCCCCTCTCCCCTAATTGCTATAAATTTTAAATTAAGGGGCTCTCAGGCAAAAATATGGGAGCAGGAATAACAGCTCTTACTTAGGGAAAAAATTAAAAGATACAATAAACAATGCAGTAAACTAAACCAACACTGACAGTTGGTAGCAGTCCAATTGGAAATGTGGCTGCAGCCCTCCTGCAGTGTCAGGGGTGGTTCTGTTGGAGCAGGGATCCTGTAGAAAAGGGTGAAGTCTTCCTCTGCAGATCCAGTGGAAGATGCAGCTGCTGTTCCTCTGGGAAATCCAGTGGAGAAGCTGTGCTGGTGTTCCAGAATGTTCAGATTATATCCAGGTAGGAATGCTTGGCTCCTCCCTCTGGGCTCACATCTCCCAATGGGATGCTGTAGTTCTTATCAGCCATGCAGCGGCATTCAATAACCTGTTATCAGCAGATGTCTCCCTGGAGGGAGGAGTGATTGTGGAAGAGATAAGGAAAGCTGCCCACTTAACAGAAGACAACTGCCATATAGATGGCAAACAGATACAATGTTCTTGGCAATCCAGGACAGTGTGCAATACTGCATTTAAATAAATCTTAGAAAAATTGTTCATGCTCCTGGAAGCTGATAACTGTGTTCACTCCTTGTGTGGTTCTCAATGATCAGTTTGCAACAAATTACCAGTTGAAAAACTGGAAATTGGAAAGTTTCTCTTTTTTAAATAATATCATTAGGCAAGTCCCTTTAATATATTTTAGGCACTCAGATGCACTCAACCACTCATCTGGAGCCTGCTGTATTTCCAGGTACAGCACTTTGGCACTTGACTACTCCTGTTTGGTATAGAAAAGATACTAAATGAAAAAATAACTTTTTGTGATGCTAAGTCAGGTCACTAGGAAAAAAATGTTGATGTCCCACTTAAAAAGATCAGAGATAATATGATTGAGGTCAGGGTGATAAAACTTGTTTTCCCTGTAATGGATGTAAAGAACACACAGAAGGATGGGAGGGACAGGTGGAGATGGTTTAAGTGGTGGCATTTAACAAAGGGATGTCAAGCAGAAAGCTGACATCTGTTTTCAAGCCCATCGTTACATTCATCACAGAAATGTTTAGAAGCACATAGGAAAAAAGAGAATTTCAAGCAGAGTTGGCTTGATGGGTCTCTTTTGATGCCTCTTAAAAAGATAACCAGGCTAAGAAAACAGTTAATCCCTAGAAAAGAGCTAATCCCTAGGAATACAGCACATCTGGAAAGATCACAGCTGTACCAGAATCCAGATGTTGCAATAATCTTATTTGGATTGAGAAAACAAGAACAACAAAAGAAAGTGGGAGAAAAGCACACACAATCATAATGGATGGAAAAATGACCTTGGAAGACCAGGAATTTTTTACTTTCTGTTTTTATGAAGGCTAAAGCATTGATTATTCTGGAATTTTTTTAATTTCTGAAGCATTTTGGAGGAAAAACCAAAAAAGGTTGTTTGAACAGCTGGCTGCCAAAGCCATGGCTTGGAAAGTGGGTGAAGACTTGGCTTCTCAAGCAACCAGAAGTTCATCCTGTGATTAACCCTGGATCCATTGCAATTTTGTTGTGGTAAGAAGGAAAAAAAAAGCATAATATATGAGACATTCCATAAGGGAAGGAACAGATTCTAATGAAAACACAATGTATTGGAGAAGGAAAGATTCCTACTTCTAGGAACTTTGCAAACATGACTCCAGCAAGTAATCTCATCTCTCAATTTCACTTATTTATCCCTCATGATGCTTTGTTTCCATTCTAATAAATATTTCAAAGCTCAGATTTGCAAAAGATTTTTTTCCATCAGCTTTAATTATTAAATCAAATAGGGTAAATTAGTAAAGGACAAAAGATATATTCCATATAGAATGCTCTTCACAGAAATTGCACATGGACATTTTCTGACTATGTGGTTCTAATAGATACCTGAGTATCTATATTTTTTCTCTTTGAATTATGTATGCATCAGCTGCAGAGTCTATAAGCACAAAGAAAACTTCCTGGAATATTTATGACATGTCTAAAATATTAATAGCGACAATAACTTAATTCAAATGAAAAATAAACATACTTACAGTATGTTCTTTTTCCTGATTCTGAACTGATTTGATTGAGACGTTGCAGTTATTGAGAAAAACATGATCCTTACATTGTGTTTGCTATACAAGAATTCTATATACTGATTTGAAACTAAATTTAAAATAATGATAATATTTTTGCATGCCACAGGAAGTATGAATCATTACAAAAGCTCAAGTATATTTGAATGAAGTTATGTCCTTATGTTTGGTGTCATAATCTTGTTGGAATAACGAGATGAAGTAATAAAACTATTAAGTTTGTTAGGCAACACTAACAAAAAAAAAATTAAAATAGTTATATATGTTTGTGTGTAATTAAAAAATATGTCTATTCCAGAGAGGTCCCATCCCTGGAAATTTTCAAGTGTTCAAGGCCAGGCTGGAAGGGGCTTTGAGCAACCTGGTCTAATGAAAAGTGTCCCTGCCCATGGCGGTGGGTTGGAACTCAATGGTCGTTAAGATCCCTTCCCAAACATTCTGTGAGAAAATGTTGAGATGGATGCTGAACATACTAAGTATTCTTCCACATATAATATAATTGTGTTTAAAATGATGTAGTTTTTTAATAAATTATGAAAAATGTATTATAAATTTTCAACATAACTTCTGAAACTGAAGAAGTAAAAATGCTGTAGGGCAGCAGCAGGGAGTAAAAATCACAGTTGGTGTTTAGACATCTTTAATCACTACTCCGGAAAGCAAAGTATATCCCCATCCTTTAATGGAGGATGTATGTATTGTTAAACAAATATCCAGGATATTTTCAGTTCAGACTGTAGGAACAAATTACATAGGAACAAGTAGGAAATGGCCAGGGAGTTGCCATAAAAGTTTAAATGGATTAGAAAAGGATTTTGCAAATTCATGGAATATTGGTCCATCCTTTTGAGTGTTAAACACAATCAGATGCATCAACTGGCATCCAGAAAGCCCATAAACTGCTGACTGCAAAGATAATGTCCCCAGAGAAAAATCTGCCTGCATAATGACTATTTCTTTTTTAATCCAACTATCCTGTTGGCAAGCAGGATGCTGGAATAGGAAAAAGCTGTAGCCTGCCTCAGTATGACAATTCTTTGCTTGTAATTGGGAGAAAAAAAAGATTTAAAGTGCTTCAGCACTTAATTAAGTTTGTAAATGTGTCCCAGACTTAAGGTTGAACATACAATTAATTTATTTGCTGATTTGGTGGGTTTGGATTTCATTGTGCAAGTTATTTATTGCAGAACTCTAAGAGGTTCCAGTGATCCCAGCACAGAGAGTTCACAAGAGTTTACCCTTATTTTGCCCTGTTCCAGTGCCTCTGGCAGGTGAACTTGCAGATCTTTGAATTAAGAAATGGCTGCTTAAAACTTTGAGGTGAAGTGTGAAGTGCAGCAAGATCACATCCAATTAAAAAGTAATTCTCCAACAATGTTAACTTACAGGTCACTCATCTTTTTAAGAAGCCATAAATAATTTATTCATTACTAATTAGCTGCATCTACTTTACCATCATATCTCCTATTTAATGAGCAACATGAGAGCATTATGTTAATTTAAAATTATACGACTTGTCAAAAAGGAGTCAATTAAAAGGATTCTCTTCAGGAGGCTCTAATAGAATTCAGGACAGGATTACATCAGAAACAAAACCGAACTTTTTGTCCTGTGGGTATTTTTGAGAGTTCAAACTTCTGTCCCAAACAGAAACAAATAGAATGAATCTGTTTATTGCTAAGGAAGGCAGAGGCACGTCAGTTTGAATCAGTCACTCTACATACCCTGATTGTTTATATTTCATGCTTATATTTGAACTCTATTCTGCAATGTGCTCTCAGGAGATTGGATTAGGAAGAACTTTTATTGTAGCAATTCTAAAGATGCTGGAAGCAAAAATTAGATTTATTTTATTTTCTGGAAAGTTTTGAAGGGCGAAAGAGACTCCCCATGGTCCCACGATATGGCTCCTGTTGGTACAAACAGTGTAGAAGGACTTTCAGCTCTCCTCCCAAGCAGCTATGCAGGGCAGAAGCTCCTTTATTTTCCATATGAAAAGAAAACTCGAGGGGAGTGTTAAAAACCAAAACCTACCTAAGTTAAGGAAAGGATTCATCTCACACAGTCTTAGCTGATTGGGTTTAGTCAGATGCACTGGTGTAGCAGGGATGTGGGCAGAGAGCTCAGAGTGGGACCTCTGCAATGCAGGCTCTGATCTCCACAAAGATTTGGAGCTAATTATCATAAATAAGTTTTCTGTACCTCTCACTCCTTCAGGATAGCAGATATGACTGCAACTTTTTCTTATCTAATTTCTCAAGACTTCTTACAAATTTTGTACTTATGTACAAAATTAGGACCACAATTTCTAGACAATGGGAATACAGGGATTTTTTTATCTACGTCTATAGATATGCTCTTAAAAAAAGAAAAAAAAACAAATCACACACCTTATCATTTAAAACAGTTGACCAGCTCACCAAAACTTAGATTTCTAAAACAAAGCTCCTAATTAAAGGTGAAATATTATCTACAGTTAATAGTAAAAGACAGACAAATCCAGAACCCACACCAATTTGTTTGGAAACCTAATTTAGGATTCCCACTGGAGAAAATCACCTTTCTGAAGACCTCAAGCCTGTACAAAAACATGTGTGTTATGGACAGACAGAGTGAACTGTTAGCATGAGAGGTAATCTGACCTATGGAACTCAGAATGCAGGAGTGGGAATGAGAGAGAGCACAAAGGTACAAAAAGATCGTGGAGCACCACCTTGCCTTGTTTCATGGTTACTTTAAATTTTCATGGCTATTTAAATTGGATTAGCTTCAGTTCTCAAATGGTTTGCCTGAAAAAACAATCCTCTCTTCTCTAATGAAAGTATAAATCCAGAGAATTTAGAGTGCCAGGAGCAAGCCTACAAAAGCAGAGGAATAGTCTAGCAGACTTTAGGAGGTCTTTGCTTCCATTATTTTACAGACAGCCTTTCTCTTGCTCAAACAAAACATTTCACACCCAAAGCTTGTGAACAGGATGTTATCTTTGCACCAGGACTTGCCAGAGATTAGATGGAAATCTCCTGAGTTTTAGGCCCCATTTATCTTCCACTTGACTCTTTTCCAGTTGATGATTAATTAATTGGCTGTGAAACTCTTAGCAAGGCTTTCCCTTGAACATCTCCTGGTTCCAGCACACCTCCAGAGCTCTGGGCTGCACAGGCACCTGAGCCCCTCTGCAGCACTCACTGATGTCAAAGGGAGCTGGAAGTCAGCAACCAGAAAGAAAACACCATCATGTGGCATTTTAAAAGGTTTGTCTTCAATTAGGTTTTAAAAGTTGCCTTTTAATTTATTTTTGTTTCTCTAGACTTTCTCTGTAATCTAGAGATCCCACTATTGTCAGGCCAAATAAAACAGTATATCATTCTGAATGTTCTGAATCAATTTTCATTACACTCAGATCTGTTTCCAGCAGTGCTCAGTTTGTGTATTTCTGACTCAAAATACTGAATATCAGTATTAAAAAAAAATAAAAGCAGGACCCCGATGGTTTTAAAATAATTCTGATACCACCCAATTCTTCCAGGCTGTAAACTCTCTGGGAATGCAGCTTGCCAGATAAATCAGTTCTGATCTGTGGCCCACGTTGTGTTTATCCCAGTTTCCTTAGAGACAGTTCTACAGTTCTCTCATCAGGTATTGTCTGCTTAATAATTTCATATAAGTTTAAAAAAAAGAAAAAAAAAGAAAGAAAAAATAAAATTAAAGCACGCCTTCTTATTTATTTTTTCTTAATACAAAAAGGAACATTAAATTATGAAACCATTTTAGAGTCTCACTCTTCCTAGAAGAAAATACAGAGAAGTGCAAACTCACATTGCAGTGGCACAAATTAATGCGTTAATTCTGTAAAGAAATATTCATTTATTCATGTTGTCAAGATGAGAGGCATCTTCTATAAATTTACAATAATACATGCACATCTGAATTCTATCACCATGGGGCGGAATTAGGATTGTTTTAAAACTTTAATACAAATTTATTTATATTAAATCATAGGTGTTCAACATTTTCAAATTTGAACTTTCCTAATTTTTTTTTAAGTATTTACTCATCATGTAATGGAATTTAGGTGTCACACTATAGGCTTCTTCTTGCAGGGTAATTCAGAATAATCCATAATTTTTAAAGGTGATTAGGAGTTAAGCTTTAGATATCACTTTAGATAACTTTAGGTAAGCTTTAGATAACTGTATTTCATTATCTTTAGCCTTAACTCTTCTTTTCTTGTTTTATCTCTTCCCTGGTTCATCTTATCTTTAAAGAAAATCATGTATGAAATTATCTTTGGAAGAACAATTTCGCTCAATGCCTGCTGAAGAAATTTTCATTTATGGAAAATAATGTAGGTGGAAATGCCTATCAATCCTGAAAGTGCATTTTTCAGTCATACCTCATGCTCCAGATGTCAGCAAGTTGAAGGCGTCCATATACAGCACAGGCAATAAAAATGTCATGAGAAGTACAGAATAAACTTTATAATTTGAATGGAAAATTAAGTGAAAACTTAGAAAAAGAAACAAAATTTTTTAAATGTCTGAAAAAGAACACCTGGAATAAATTGATTCCACAAAATTGATGCCTTTTTATTCCATTATTGTAAAAATCCTAAAAATAAAGAAATGATGTCTACTTTCAGCTGGTGATGGTGGATAAATTTCCAAGTAAACATGTTTTTAACAATAGTAATGTGAGAGTAGCTACAAAAACACTAAGGCCTTGTCCTGATTCTAAAGAGTTAAAAATTAGAAAAGCAAAAGCACAGAGAAAGCATATTGACACTGCTTAAAAAATTAATAATTGCTTCACATTCTTGAAAAAAAACTCAAATCCAACCATTTCATCAAAATAAAAACATGGCTTGATTTTGGTTGTACCCCAACATAGTATGGTTGGGTTTTGAAACTTTCCCAGAGCACTCCTCCTTTCTTTTCCTCAAATAAATATATTTTCAGAGAATTGAGCAGTATCTGATGTCTTGATTTCATTGGATTTGGGTATTACTGACTTTTTTGTGGGCAGTTTCAGAAGGAAAGCCATCTACACCTCAATGATATTGATAAGGAGGTGACACTGGAGAAGGAACCTGTCCCCAGTCCCACCCCAAGTGTCTGGGACAGAGCAGGGAATCTCTGAGCTCTCATCTGGTGCCGGTACTTGGATTTCCTCAGCACAAGGAGGAATTTTTCACTGCTGTGAGCTCCTCACTGCTGCTCTGGTTGTTCATTTGAGCATTATCCAACCTTCAGTCCTCCCACTGCTCATTTTTCCTGTCCTCAGCAGCGCTGAAACAGCTGAAGTGATCTGTCACTCGTGGCATTTTGTTACCTCTCAGCTCCAGATTTATGATGCTCTTATCTACATGGCATGGGTAACTCACATCTGATGTACTGTGCTGCTTTTACAGCTCTGTGCACAGCTTGGTGTGAATCTCCACAACAGGAAAAGTGAACAATCGATCTTTATTTTCATTAGTTCACTGAAAAATTCCTCAGGGGTTAGAGCTCAGCCTTCCCACTGTGTGAGCCTCGTGCCCTACTTGAAAAATCTGATTTGTATCATAATGTCACTGTGTGAGTTATGTTCTCCTCTAGCACTTCTGGGTTAAAGGTTATTCTGCTTCTCCAAAGACTTCTTAAATTCTGAAGTAAATTTCTGAATTATGATAAATCTTCAGGACCATACAAAAAAACCAAACAAAAAAACCCCAAACAAACAAACAAAAAAAAACCACCAACCCAACCAACCAAACTAAAAAATCCCAAACAAGCAAAAAAAGCTCTGCATAATACCTTGTAGGCTACAGATCTTTCAGAAACCAATGTGGAGAATTGGAAGTGGGGCTGACAGAAAAAAAATAGAGTGTTTTTTTAAACATTAAATTATGGGGTCCATATGTTTCTACACCAGCAATTGCACAAAGCATTGAATTTTTCCTCAGCAGTGATCCCAGCCACGGCCAAAGCCTGATTATCTCATAGAATATAGGGTTTATCATGGCTTTTGACTTTTTTATGGAGAATTTTCAGAAAAAAAACCTAAGTCCATAACTTGAATATCTCAAATGTCAAAAATAAAATGTTTGAAAAGAAAGAAGAGTTGAACATACAATATGCACGTGTTAGTGTGTAAACGTATATAAATGTGAAGATCTATTTATTTATATTCTCCATTGCGCAAGTGTGAAGCTTTACACAGATACATACACAAAAAAGTTTTCAACAAAGTTGAGAGAACAAAACCAATTACGCTGGATTCTTTATTATTCTTTTAAGGATGAAATGTTTTTCTTCAGAACAGCATTTTTGTGTCTTTATCTGGCCTGCAATAATTTCTGTTTCTGCCTTGTTATAGTAACAATTTTTATACGAACTCATCCACCTACAATTTATATCAATAGCAGACATCTTCAATAGCTCTCAAACTGCAAATTATTGTGAAAGGGAAACATCTGTACATATTGCTGTTCTGATTGTAAAGTCTGTGAAAACATTTTTCTCCCTAAGCTCTTTGCTTGTTTTTAATATTGGAATAAAAGTGGCTTAGCTATGCTGAAAAAATACTTGATCAAAATGCTGAAACCAGAGATGGTTGGTGTCACATTTTCTGCACAACCAGAAGTGGAGCTGCTCAGATAGTTATCATAATCCCTCTAATGTGGTATTTTCAGGGTCCCCCATCATGGGGAGGAAATATGAATCTGACTTCATGTTCTCAGAAGGCTAATTTATTATTTTATGATATTATATTATATTAAAGAATGCTATACTAAACTATACTAAAGATTAGAGAAAGGATACAGACAGAAGGCTTAACAAAATACTAAGGAAAAACTCATGACTGCTTCCAGAGTCTGACACAGCTGGACAGTGATTGGCCATTGAGTTAAAACAATTCACATGTTGGATAAACAATCTTCAACCACATTCCAGAGCAGCAAAGCACAGGAGAAGCAAATGAGTTAACATTGTTTTCCTTTTTCTCTGAGGCTTCTCAGCTTCCCAGGAGAAGAAGTCCTGGTGAAGGGATTTTTCAGAAAATATGACATGCTTAACTAACATGCTTAAAATAGTCTTTACTCTCCATCTGATGGTAACTTCTGGCACTGATGAATTATTATTTTGAATGGTCACCAGGTTTCCCAACAGATGAGGCTGAATTTAGATTAGTTTAGAGAGGTGTAGTGAGAGCAGTTGTTTCCTCTGCATTTGCAGCGTCTGTTAAAACGTGGAGATGACACAAAAGACCTCAGTCACTCAAACCTCAGAAAGAACAAATCCAAAATATCCACACTTTAAGCTTCCAGTAGAACAAAATGAAGAACCAGCAAATCTTTATTCATTGAGTTGCAACATCTCCCCACATCTGTAGATCCTTTAAGTACTTTTTGAGAATTAAGTATTCTCAAAGTACTTTTTTTTTTCTGATTGGAAAACTCCTTTATTCCTGCACCAATCTTCACAGCTCCCATTTTAATATTTTAGAAAATCTTTTGGAGACCTGTACAGAAAGATGTTCATGGATACTAAAATATAGTTAAATTTATAATAAAATGTAAATCCAAAACACGCTTGGAAAGACTTTTTCACACATGTCCATGATGTGGGTACATCTCATTGATGAGAATATGAACTATTTGATTGCAATATATATGTTGTTATATCATTACCCCATTGATTAAAAAAAGCCATGAAAATACTCCCCAGATTTATAAGATATTTTTTACCACCATGCTGTTAAGGTTAAGAGTAATTTCTCCATAAATAAGAAAGAGCAGTCAGTTCTACACAGAGCAGTCAGTTTCAATTACACCTAGAGAAAAAGACTATGAATATTGTCTCTGTGAAAATTGGTGCCTTTTTTACTATTGATTGACCAGCATTCCCGTAAGTTATTACTATTTGACTAAATAACATTGCTTTAAAAGACCTGCTTTGAAGAATTCTTACAAAGTAAAGGAAAACCAACGGCATAAAATGGTGACAGCAATTCTGGGCTTAATTAAAAATTACTATTGAAAATTTTTGTTCTGAACCATACAGCCAAACTCACAATTATATACAAAAATGCTTACATACTTAATTCTATATTTAATGTAATTGCTTATATATGTCATAGTGCACTTTACAGGGACCATTTTACTGTTCATTCCAAATTAGCTCATCTGCATTGCTTTTTGTAAACATACATTTTTCAGCTGTGATCTTATATTTCAGTTTTTCAGGTCTGTACAATAGATGGAACTTAATTTGTATCATATTTCCTAAGAATTCAATTTTCCTGAGTTAGAGACTACTACCATAGACTTTTCCTTGCAATTTATCACATTTGATTTCACATACTGGTTTGGTTTTCTGGGCTCCTGATATTGCTTTCACCTTAAATAAACCTTATGTTCTAAGGTCCTGATATTAGGAATAAGAGAGAGGGAAAAAAAGAATAACCTTATATAGTAGAAAGTTGGCCAAAGGAGCCAATAATAATTTCTGTCTCTCAGCTGTACTCTACTGGATTAAATGCAGTACAATGTGATGTTATTGTGACTTTCATTAGTGTTTTGGAGAATAATAGTGTGTTCAAGATATCCCTATGTTTAAAAGGACAGTTTTATAAAACCAGAAGCAGGACTATCTGTGATCTCAGGATTACCTTTACCTTATTGGAATTGGCTTTCCTTTTGCCAATTTTCCAGTTAAAAACTTTCCACAGGAAATATAAATCCTTGGATGAACCTCAGCTGATCTCCAACTATTTCTGTTCAAAAGCCACCAAGTTAAGCTGAAGGAGTTGCAATGTAGGTACTTCACACAATCTCTTTTCTAGACAAGATTCTCACTGAATTTTCTATCCCAAAATTCACCACAGCCTCACCTCTAAGTCAGTGGAAATGATTTCTCGTGGCAGCCAGATGTCTATAATGCATGACAACAGAAGTCAGCCTGAGGGCCTTTGGCTGGAGAAGCAAAAGTTCACATCTCAGGCTCAGTACAAGTCTTGTGGGACACCAGAGAGAAATATGAGGACCAGAATAATATAGTTTTCAGTGTGATTAAGGCAATAAATTTCCAGTCCCACATTTTAAAAATACTAGATGTTCAAATACCACTAAAAGTTGTTCTTTAACTCAGTGTTAAGAAAATGTTTTGACCAGAAATTCTTAGCCAACCTGCTTAGCATCAAGAGCAAAAAATACAATATAACCCACAAACAAAAATTCAACCTCAATATATCATTATGTAGTCTCGGACATCATTTTTGTTCAGGAATATATGTAAGACTCCTCAAAGTCAGCAGAATCTTCATTCATCTATTATATCTGAAAATCACAGCCTAGAAATATGTCAGAGAACAGTAACAAGCCAAACCAACACCTTATGTCCTCACTCATGTTTCTCAGCATGTTTGTAGGTTTTACAAGCCTCTGAAAACATGAGAATAGATCGTCCATAATCCCATCCACATTTGCAGTGCTGAAGTGAAATGCTGGAGGAATCTATAAAGTTAGAGGGTTTCAGGTTTGCAGGAAAACAGACAGGCCTCAGTTATGACAGAATTATTAATATCGCTGATGCATTTTGTTAGCTGCAGGAAGACGTGAGGAATAGAACAATAGACTTGTGTCTAGTGTTTTGGAATAGTTTTCTAAGTTGCAAAAACTTTCTAGAAGCAAGGTTGCATTTCATGAATAAGGCTTTATGTATTGTATTCTTATAAATGAACAAGCAAGTATTGTTTTAACTCAAGCTACGTGTGTTTATGTTGATTGGTTAAAGTCTCTGTCAATATTATTTTGCTCTGTGTAATTGGCTAAAACAGGTATTTGGTAGATTGTAACAGCAAATTTCTTTGACTTGCTGTCTGGATTGCAAACTGTCAGGGCCTTTACATAGACAAAACTATGGATTAGAAAGATTCTGAAAAATAAACAGTTCCTGACGCATTCCAAAGCAGTCCCATCCCGTTTGTGTCTGTATACAGCTAGCGGTGCAAAATGCAATTTCTTTTAAAAAAGTTTGAAATGACTGAGTTTCTGAAAAAAAAAAAAAAGCCAGTTCCCTTTTAAGTGCCTGCAAACATTTGTAAGAAAATGCAGGAAGTTCCACAATTTACATACAAGTAGAATGAAAACAGTGACTTCTCACATCTGCATTTCTCACCTCCAAGTTTTGTATAAACAACAACTTTGTTTATGTTTCAGAAAAAAACCAATGCTCAATTGTTATTTATGCCCTTTTTCCAAGCCTCTGTCACATGCCACATCGTTCTTTCTGCCTCCATCATCCATATTTTATAGCTTTGCCAAATCTCATGTCCTTTCCTCAGCTGAAAAGTTCCAATCTGGGTGAGTTTCAAGTCAGACAAGAAGTATCACAGAACTGCATATTTTCAATATGACAAACCTTTATTTCTAGAAAATACACTCAAGAAATAGCATTCTGTTAACCTCAATAAAGACATATTTAGAGAACCTAAATGTTTACAACCTCTCATATTTACAACCTCAAGTTAATCTTTGATGACCATAGTCTGTGACATTCACAATCTCGGAAAAAAGCCCCTTCACCCAGGATTTTTCTCCTGGAAAGCTGAGAAGCCTCAGAGAAAAGGAAAACAATTCTTATCTCATTTGCTTCTCTCGTGTTGTGCTCATGTGGAATGTGTTTGGAGATTGTTTACCCACAGGTGATTGTTCCATTGGATTCTGCTGTGAGTTGTTTTCACTCTTTGGCCAATCAGGGCCAAGCTGGGTTGGGACTCTGGAGAGAGTCACGAGTTTTCATTATTATCTTTTTAGCATCCAGTAAATATCCTTTCTGTATTCTTTAGTATAGTGTAGTATTCTTTAATATAACATAGTATTATAAAGTAATAAATTAGCCTTCCAAGAACATGGAGTCAGATGCATCATTCCTGCCTTCATGGGGCATCCTTGCAAATACAATAATAGTCTGTCATACTTACAAATTCATTTTCAGAGATGTTCTATGAGTGTGAGGTTCCTCACAAAAAGTTCCAAGAAAGCAGCAGTTCAGACCAAGAGGTGGTAAACTTTGGTCTATCTCTGCTTGAGCTGGTTGAGAAAATGTTTCTTTATGGGAGTCAAGTTGGAATAAGTAACAAGGTTTGTGCCCATGGAGCTGTAGTTTGATAGTCATGTTAAGGCAGCAGGGGCCAACAATATCCATGAAAAATTAATGTAGTAGGAAATAAACCCTGAAAACAAGTGCTGTGAGATAATAATTTCAGAGGAAAAACAACAACAACAATAATAATAATAGTAAAAAGCCCACCTCAAGAGAGATGTAAAACAATGAAACAAATTAATTACTCAGATAGTTTGTCCTACTAATGTTGAAAACCTGTAATTATGATATGAAAATGAATTTGAAATTCAAAGTTGTATCTACAAATTCAGGTACGGTATTCAAAAAGAGAGGAGTAAATGCTGGCACAACAGAAGTCAATGGATGTCCTGAAGTCAATGACAAAATTCTCCTGAATTTAATCAGCTTAATATTTTAAGTTCAGAAAATCCAAGAGGTCATGAGCTCCCATCTGGAACTCATGCCTCTCCACAGAGCACTGGAAAGGAGTGGAAACATGAAATATCCTGTTTTCTAGTGAACTGGACATTTCAAGAACTGGTAGACCAAAAACTACTATTGTGAGAGGGTGCAAATTTTGAGTGGATACAATCTTAAAATAATTAATCTGGAAAAAATACAGAAGAAGCTAATTTTGCACCACAGGTTCGCAAAGGAAGCATCAAACAAATCTCCCTTAGTTTTTCCACTCTGTATATTTGGACTAGACAATAATGTGCCCCCCTGTGTGTAGAAAGATCATTGAAAATGCACAAGTCCAAGCCCTAGGCATTTCTGTAGCCAGAGTTAATACAAACTGCGCTGAAAACAAATCTTTAGCCACAAAGACCTCATGTGGATTTCAAAGTTCATATTCTATACTGCTTGTCAATATTATTATCTGCAGGGAAGAATAAGGTCTATGAAAAATAAAAATTGGTGCATAAACAAAAGTGGTTTTTTGCGGGGGGTCATAGTTAATTATATGGGTTTTTGTTATAACTACTTCTCCATGAATATACATAAGCCTAAATATCCCATTACTGTTTAATTGTACAGCCATTAGAAGAAGAAAATTGCCAGTGAAAGCAGCTATGAAAAATGTATATCATTTACAAAACCATACATAATATACCACAGATATTTTCAATATCACAGGGAAAAAGATGTCTCTGAGGATATCAGCATTGCATTTAATCGCTTTTATACATTATCAAATCTTTCATTGTGTAGAATTATGAGGGAGCTGGAAATGAAAACTCATCTGGGTGCCATTTTAAATCATACATTGGGCTTATTATGAGATATCAGGAGGGCTCATTCCTTCACCTGAGCTGTTGGTTTACCATCTGGACTTTTTAGTCATAAACTTCAAAAAAATTTCATTAAGGTGTGACATTAACCTTCAGCTCAAGGTTTTCACATTCTAGTCTAACTTTGCAATATTGGCAAGCTGCCTAATTGTTTTCAGCTTTTTGCTGTCATTTCTTGCAATGACTGTTTGCACTTTGAAGCCACAACAATTCACAGGTATGTGAATTAATAATTCAGGTAAACACCTTTTATATCTGTGTACAAACTGGCAATTCTTCTGGCATGTGAATTTCTGGCTTTGAACACCAGACCCTAGAAAGTACATAAACCACTGTATTATTTTTCCCCCATCAATGAGAAAATTCTGTTTCTCTCCAGGCTCTAAGTGAACTGAAAATTACTTCTGTTTTCCTCAGGGATCTTATGAGCTACTGCATTTCCTGGATATCCATTATTAGCAAAAGGCAGCGCTGTTTTCTTTTCATATAAAGTGGATATAGAGCAATCTATATATTGAAAACAAACAAATAAACTAAAAGAGTAAAAAATTTGGGCATCTCATCACATAAAAGCCCTAAGCATGCCCAAACTGACTCTTTTTTCTGATGATGTCTGTTGGTAAGAAAAGAAATTCCATGTTTAATTCCATATTCTGTGTTATTTCAGAAATAACAAAAGAGGGATGAAAGAAATTATGACACTCAAATTAAATTTTGAGGTGAAAACACTTGGGGAACTATTAAAAATAGTTCTCCTATGCTCTTTCATAAGTCTGAAGAAAAATAAGATATTTAAAAAGAGTAGAAAATTATAGTTGATTAGTCATAAAGGAAAATATTATACTGATTTTAATTATGCTATAGGATAAGAAAAATAGAAACATTTCACGATAAGTTGGGGAGCAGAGATGACACAATGTTATGTCTGATTCTCTATTTTGCATATGCATACATATAAAATAAGCAATCAGCCAAGACAAAAATAATTATTTTTCATTTCATAATGAATAAGTAGTGTATGAATTTACTTTCTTCCTGGATATTTTTGCTGATTAGCTGGCTAAAAATTTACAGCAACACTAATTTCCACCGGTCAGCTACAGGAGCAGTAATCAATCCTTTGACAGGGAGCTGTAAAATGGGGACCAAAAACTAAGCTTTCTATAAATACTGAATTACCCATCAGCCTTTAAAATATTCTGATTAATCATTACTCTAAAACACAAGTGACTGCTTTAAAGAGCCCTGAGCAACTGATTCCAGACATCAAAAATGACATGATCATGTTTGAAATCAGTCTTTTCTTCTTATTTGTCCTTTTTGGTGACTGAGGGATACTTTGTGAATATCAAACTAACTGAATTTGTTGTACAAAGTGTTTGTTTGATCTATTCCCCATTCATTTCCATAAAGTAAGTTATCTGCCTAAGACAGGGTAAAACATCACATGATTTACAGCATACTTAGATCACAGACAACATTTCCAGACTTAGCGCACAGGGCAGGGGAAATTCATGTTCAGGCTTGGGGCAGCTTACACCACTGGATTTGATTTCCCACCCATAAAGAAGTCCTGCTTTGGCAAATGAGATTTCTAAGCAAGACAAAATCAGCTTTCACCTGTTTCTGCTGGATTGTCAGGTCTATTGGCACTGGCCTTCCCCGGTCTCCCACCTGGTCTCAAATGCCTACTTACATTTTTGAATGTTTCTTGAAGTCCTAATTTTCTTTCACTTTTTTTGTACATGCTCCATCAGCTTTAATTAAAGTCTTAATAGGTGCATTTAGCTAAATGTGGTGAAGTGGTACAAGAGTTTTATTTACAAGCATGGTATTCAAACTCTTCAGACAGGTTATATAAGTCTTTCCTCTCTTCTACACTTTTTTTTAGCATACCCAAGAAGTTTGTCCCTGGTTTCTCTGAGCTCAGCGGATCAAGTGTGTGGCAATTCCACTGAGGGTGGTCATGGATTTTTGACATGTGGATAGAACCATGGCAACAGGTAGAGACACTGAGAATGAGCTGTGCATTCATTTATTCTCTCCAGTTTTATTAAAATGAACCTTTAACTGAAATTTCTTCTCTGGGTACAAAGGTTGTGTTATTCCTGCAGCATATCCAGACTGGCATCTGAGGTCTGCTGCTGGCTCTGAGGGCAACATCTTTTTCATACCAACCAGGACCTTGATTTCTTAGGTTACAAAATCAGTTTTAAAACGTAGGTCACACCTTTTTGGCCAAAGGAACTATAGATGAATGTAAATGCCATCAAGAGCTCTTTAATCAATGTACTGCATCATCAATGTCCTAATCAAACACTCTGCCAGTGGACTTTGTACACTAATCAATTTTCTGATGAGAATGTTAGACTCATTATTATTTACAAAGCTAAAAGTAAGGATAGAACAAGCTGATTTTAAACCTGCTGTTGGTAGCTAATTACCCAAGCTCATTAGTATCTTATTATACCAAAAGTTTTGTTATGGCCAAAAGAGAGCACACCATATATACGGAGCTATGAATTTATTGTTAGCACAATTGAAGTTTTAGCAGTCTAGTTAATTTGGGCTGTGTAATTACATATATAATTATGGTAAAACTTAATTAATAATAAAATTAAAATTGTTGTACAATTGTTGTGCCTTCTCGATCTGGACAACCCTTTACTCTGGTGTTGTCCTCAGTTTCCTAATTTTACTTGTACTTGTTATCGTTGCAAACTAAAGCTAAACTAGAACACAATTCCTCATTCAAGGGACTCTCTGATATTTGTTACTACAGAGAAACAACCACAAATCAGAGCAAGCCAAGGTGATCTCAGGCAAGTTCTGACACCCTGCAGAGTCAGGTTAAGGACTTGAGAGCTTAACATCTTTTAGCAACAACAATAAAAGATGTGCCTGTGCTTATTGGTCTGCGATTCTCATCAACTTTTTATTTTTATTTGCGTCAGGCTCCTGCATTTTAGGTTTGCCCACCAGTTGAAATGTGCATTAATTTACACTGCCTGGGCTCAGACATCTTCCTGCTAACACTAGAAGGTGAGGACACTTAACCAGATGTTTCTAAGCTCCTTGTCCAGCCAACAAAATAACCATGTTCCCATGTCCCATTGGTTTCAGGTAGCCAGAGATACCAGAACAACACACCATGGTGCAGGCCTTCAATGGAGATAATGTGACACCACTGCAAACATTGCTCACAGGCACTCAGAGATGCTCAGTCTGTGTCACAGTGACATTGGCTAAATATAGACATCTCAAATAGGCCAGATGATTTCTCTAAAAATGCCTGTCTCTCACATGACAATATACAGAATTGAATGGCTCAGCTGTAGACATCCACATTGTGGAGATGGGGCCTTGAACGTGATCAGTCCCTCCCTAAACCTCTAATTCCAGCCTTCTTTTTGCTGGAGATTAAATTCTACTTTTGATTACAATTTAATATCTCCCAACAACATGCTGCTACAAAAAGAAACAGACAGCTGGCTATAGTAACTCCTTGTATTTCTCTGATTACTGCCAAAATTCTTTCTGTCTGTCTGTTAAGGAAAAAATAAGACAAAAACCCCCAAACTCTAAGCTTACTCAAAAGCAGCCAAGATTTAGTGAAATATCACAGCAGAAGTCTATTTTATCCCATGCACAACAAGTGAATATGCTGTCATTGCTGGTTGTTTGCAATATTCATCCCTGGATGCAGTTTTAATTTTCCTGGGAGACAGCTGATTGTGCATGCCTGCACACCCATGCACAGAGACAGAGAACCCATAAAATACTTTCCACGCATGGCATCATTTATCTTAATAGTTGTTAGTGCTGCAGTTTCCACTTTAACAGTAATCATGACACATTTGTTACTTGATTTATTTGAATAGCACTGTCAAACACTGCATAAACAATACTGTTCTGGGACCTGGCCAGAAATTTCAAATTACATTTTAATATTTATGTGCCTTCAGACTCCAGGAGGAAAAATACTGATGCTGGCTTGTGATTTGAATTGCTGTTACAGCAAAGCCAGAATAAGTCTGCTTTTTTCTATAACTCATGTAATCTATCATGATATTTCTTTAGCTGATACAAGTAAAAAGAACATTAGTTTATATTTGCAATAACTGGCAGTAACTAAAATAATATTTAGGTGGAATTAAAGTATGCTTGCAGCTTCCTGGATTGGCTTTCTAAATAGCTATCTCTATCTCAATCATCTCTGTGACTTCACAGCACTGAATAGCTCTGCTATGGCTTTAGAGCAGCATGAGCAGAGCTTGCTTTCTGAAATGTAAAACCTCTCTTTGAGTCCTTACTTTATATATTCCACTTAGCACCATCCATTAACAGCAAAATGTTCGTTATTGCTGTGAGCTGAAAACAAATTATCATTAGGACCACTATGTTTATTAGTGGCATATTTTTGGTTAGCTGTCTCTAGGGGCAGAATTTTTCTTCTGCATTTAAAATGTCCCACCATCAGAATTTCAATTATTGTAGGATAAATGCTGTGGCAGGGTTCTGTTAGTTTCCTGCTGCTAATGAGAAATGATAAGGATATTGACAGCAGTTTTTTTCCTCTTTCCAGTGCTCCATGAGCATTCAGAAATCAGGGGCTTCAATCACATCTTCATGGGAGTGAGGCTGGGCTTTTCCTGGCTGTATTTAAAACCTTCTCTTTGTCAGTGGCCATCTGGATGCGTGTTATGTTCTATTGTGTGCCAAATTATATCGCTGTGCCTATGGTATCACTTAGTGTCGTTTGCTTTCTGTGACAAACCAGCAATAATGATTACTCCTTATCCTTTGCATTAATGATGATACTTACATGGAGAGAGTGTAGGGCTTGGTCCCATTGTCTAGCAGGCAAAATTGCCACTTGTGAGATGGCAGAGTTCATGCAGAAATGGGTTCTCTTCTCTGAATCATGTCCTGCTCTCTTGTTGGGAGCAGTGGGATGCACCCTAATGGACCAAAGAGCCCCTGAATTCCCCAGTACCTTGCCCACAGCCCTCCTGACAAGTATTTCCTTTTCCTTTGCCAAAATCTCTATTTTCCATAAAATTTCACAAAATAGGAAGCAGAAAACACATTTGGAAACTTCCCTTTCTTTTTCAAGTAGGTTTCATGAAAATCTGTAGTGCCAAGGAGTCCAAGGAAAATCTAAGGAAAGCACAATCAGATGAACATCATTAAGCTTGAGGAATAGACAGACAGGAACATCATGAGGTTAATTTTAAAAAGAGAAAATTCAGGGACTGACACCAACCAGTGCAGGCTCACAGGCAGGGAGCAGACTGTGTATTAGGCTTTCCTGAGCAGCAGGATGAATTAATGACCACTTGAGGTCCCCCACAACAATTCAGATTTTAGAATTGCAGATATAACCAAAGCACACGTACTTAGCAGCAGAGGAAATTAGCTGATCTGCTCAAAACCAGACAAGGCAACACACAGCGAATGAAAGGCTAAGAAATTAGGATCTAGGAGAAAAACAGGAGGCAAAATTATTCTTCAATGTATTGACACATTTGTATAAGCAGGGTCTATACCCCAAAGTGGATCTTACTAATAAATTAGTCAGAAAAGGAAGACAGAGGAAGTTGTACCTCCACCTCCCAATAAATGAGCACTACCACATTTACCACCGAGCCATATTCCCAAATGCCACACACATAATATGTGTGTGACATTCACATTCTCTGAAAAAATCCCTTCCCCCAGGATTTTTCTCCTGGGAAGCTGAGAAGCCTCAGAAAAAAAAAAATGAAAACAATTCTTATCTCATTTGCTTCTCCTGTGTTGTGCTCATGGGGATTGTGTTTGGGGATTGTTTACCCACAGGTGATTATTCCATTGGATTCTGCTGTGAGTTGTTCTGACTCTTTGGCCAATCAGGGCCAAGCTGGGTTGGGACTCTGGAGAGAGTCAGGGTTTTCATTATTATCTTTTTAGCCTTCTGTAAGTATCCTTTCTGTATTCTATAGTGCAGTATAGTATAGCATTATTTAATATAATATAGTATCATAAAGTAATAAATTAGCCTTCTGAGAACATGGAGTCAGATTCATCCTTCCTGCCTTCATTGGGACGTTTCCCTGCAAATACAATATACACCTGCCTCTTGAACATTTCCAGGAGTGGTGTTACCACCATTTCTCTGGGCAGCTTTTTCCACTGACTGACCAAACATCTTAACATCTTTAAAAAATGGGTAAAAGCAGGACCCCGGAATTACTCATCACTCAGCCTCACCTCCATGCCTGGTAAAATCATGGAATGGATTCACCTGGAACCCCTGGAAGGTATGTGGATGACAGAGGTGATGAGAGACAACCGAAGTGGTTTCACAAAGGTCAAATCATGTCTGAATAAATCATGTTCTTTTCCCACCTCAGTTTCCTCCCATTGAATTTGTGTGATTAAGGAGTTAAATGTGATTTCAGGAGTGTATTCTGCTTTTCTTCTGTTTCTGAATCCAGCTGAATTGAACACAGAAGTGTCCTGTGACTGAGAAAGGGAAGTCAGTGAAAGCAATGCTAATGGTAAATTTAATACACGTGTATTTGTACTTCAGCCTCTGCAGCCTTGGTGCTGCAGATGAGCTGATATAATATTGCAGTTGCTAATTTGTCATGAGAGGTTTTATTATCACTCTTGTCACCTTGAGTGCCTTACACAATCAGATTGCTCTCTGCTGGGACAAAATATCTCATTTCCTGTGATATGCAGTAATTGTTATAATACAAAAATTCTCTCTATCTTTGTATTCTGGAAATGTTGCTTTCTCCAGCAGTTTAAGCTGATTTTCACAAGTTGTTAAACTGTTACTTAAGTGAAATGAAAACTCTTTTTTTCCCTACCTTCCTCCACTAAATCACACAAATTTGTGGAGAGAAAGTGAAATCTATTATTTAGGGTTGTGTTTTGTGATTTTTATTGTGACTCTGGCAATTAACAGCCATAGCTTCTGGAATCATATCATTAAGCAGTTTAAAGAAAACTTTGGAATTGTTATGCTTTAGGGCTCAAGAAATCCGAAGGGGGGAAAAACCCCCAAAAACCTCAGTTTCCTTTTTAAACTTCATGCATTTTTTTTCAGGGTCTGCCTCCTGACTGTAAGAGCAATATTTCAGTTCAATGCCTCCTTCCTTCAAAAGCTCCAGTGACTGTGACAATACAATACAGTCCATAAATCAGAGTAGAAATGCCACAGATGATGGGGAAACCAGATTGAGGAATTAGTTATCAGGAGAACAAGAGCACACACATGATTAATCAAAGAGTATGCTTTGTAGAGTTATGGGTCAAAGTCTAAAGGGGATATTCCATGGCTGCTACTTTTACTTTAAACCTTTATTCGGGAGAATGGGATATTTGAGTCTAAATTATCTCTGAATAAATTACATGAGGACAACCAGATTCTTGATGGTGTTGTCTTAAAATTGTAAAGATCAGATGATTCATTGTCAGAATTGTTGGATTTGCAAGAAAATCCTTGGAAAACTGCCCTTTTTTAGCAGAACCTTTGGCATCTTACCTTGCACTTGTGCTTAGCAGGGGACGGAGCAAAGACATTGATGCAATAATCTCCATGTTGGCTCCAACAGGGAACAGTGGCAGGGTGTTGTAGGGTCTGTATCTTGCTTCCTTCAGCTGTGAATTCTCATTTTCCCTACTGCTTTTTCCCTCTGTCTGTCCCTGAATGTCTTTTTGTGCTTCCTTCTTCAGACGGGCTCACACATTGAAGAACTTCAGCGCTAAAGCCCGGGAGAAATTGAGTGTTTTGCTCAAAATTTCCTTCTCTGGGAATTTACTGGAATATTATCTTCACTTATTTTTTGCCTGTCTAGACTATTAAAATATAATAGACTCCCCTGCTTCCCAGAGAGGTTGGTTTTTGAACTAGATATGCAATAGTCTGTGGAAACTCTTCTATCATCTTTCCCTGTAAAATGTACAGAGGGAATTCTTGGGTGATCCCATTTCTATAATTAATTACTCTCTGAGCTGTGTTTGTTCTTTAAGTTCTTGCTAAAATTGATGCTTTCAGACTTCTTTCTCCATTAAGTGACAAGAGGATTTGTTCAATATTCTTGGTATTACAGACTTGGAACAGAGCTGACATTTTATATTCATAGCAGTTAATCCACCTCTGAGTATGCACATCTAATCCTTTTAAAGACTTTCCCTTTGGAAATTTTAATCTGTGTATGTTCTTATGAAAATCTACTAATTTTTCTTTCCACTGTAATTAAAATGTTGGCTATATTTTGTAATTGATTTGTTATATTTTTTTACAATTTATCATTTATTATGTCATTTATTATGATCTTTTTATAATTTGCCTAAATCTTTTCATCCTCCCGTGTTTACTGGTACATTTCAGGCAGCATGTAGTTAAAAAAAAAAACACAACAACAAAAAACCAACACAATAAAAAAGACTTTCGCACAATAAAAAGATTTGTACTGATCTGGCGCTTTTAAAGTTTTGTGGTAGCATTTTATTTGTTTGTGTTGTGGATTCTGAACACTAAACTCAAATAATGCTTTTACATTTGGGGATAAGTCCAATGTTTAAAAAAAATTTTGATCTTTATGTCAGCAGAAAGCTCTTGGCAGCACAAGGCAACATAAGCCAATTAAAATTTATGTGTTGAAGACCTGGAGCCTTAGGAGTCATGGCTCATATAGAGAACTCCCCTAGTGGCATTTGATTTCTTTCATAAATGTGTTTCATCTAAGTAAGGATGCTTTTTGAGTAGGAAAACAGCACATCTGGAGACAAATCTAAAATATCATTAATGACAGAACAGGTTTATAAATATTGTGCAGTGGCTGGTGGGGAATATTGCACATACACTACCCAGAAAAACTGAAAATCTGCCTGAGACAATTCTCAGGACCTGACTAAAACCCATTATTTTTCACATTGGTTGACTTTTGCATGGCTTAGAGTCTAAACAATCCAGGGATGTAACCAGCCTTTGCTTCATAAACCAGCCTGCTGCTGTTTGGAAATGAAATTTCTGGGATTCTCATGAGGTTCAACAAGGCCAGGGCGAGGTGCTGCACTGGGCTGGGGCCCAAGGTCAGCACAGGCTGGGGGTGACCAGGTGGAGCAGCCCTAGGAAGAAGGATTGGGATGGTGGTGGGTGGACATGGCCCAGCCACATTCCCTTGCAGCCCAGAGAGCCCCAGGTGTGTCCTGGGCTGCATCCAAGGCTGTATGGGCAGGTCAAGGGAGGAGATTCTGCCCTCAGAGCCCACCTGCAGAGCTCCTCCAGCTCTGGGGCCAAGCACAGGAAGGACCTGGAGCTGCTGGAGTGAATCCAGAGGAGGCACTAAGGTTATCAGATATAGAAATCTGGTATAAAAATCATAAAGAAAGGCTTCACAAAACCAAGTCTGCTCTCCTGAAATCAGTGGCTGGCCTTGTAAAGCTAGAATTTTGCAAGTTCCTATTTGAAAGCAATCCTGTTGTGAGCAATTTGTTAATATAACAATCTATCCCTGGGTGAAAAACAACTGGCACCTGTATAAAGTGTTTTTACACCATTGGATAGAAAAAATGAAAACCATTTTTACACCATTAAACTAAACTGGTTTTACACCATTAGATAGAAAAATAAAATAAACAACTCTCCCTGCATGTAGACACCCAGATTTTGAGTGACCAATCAATACAGAATAACAACTTGTTACTAACCAATCAAGTAATTGGCAAGAAAACTACCAACCAATTGGAGTCCCACACAAGGTCTGTAAAACTGCATTAAAGGAGTTTTGTGAATAACTTTTTCCTTTAGCCTTTTTCTACCATGAAGAAAATGGAGTCCTGTGTGATTTATTCCCATAATCAGAGGGATGGAGCAGCTCTGGTGTGAGGAAGGGCTGACAGGGTTGGGGCTGCTCAGCCTGGAGAACAGAAGCTCCAAGGTGACCCAGTTGTGGTCTCTCAGTGCCTGAAGGGAACCTGCAAGGAAGTTGGACAGGGCAACTCAAATTTTTGCAAGAGCATGGAGTGACAGAAGAAGGGGTAATGAGTTTGGACTGAAAGAGGATAGGGTTAAATTATATATTAGGAAAAAATTCTTTACTGTGAGAGTGGTGAGGCACAGGTTGCCCTGAGAAGCTGTGGCTGCCCCAGATGTCTCTGGAAGGTTCCAAGGCCAGGTTAGATCTGGCTTAGAGTAACCTGGGATAGAGGAAGGTGTCCCTGCCCTGTCAGCAGGATTGGAACTGGGTGATCCTTAAGATCCCTTCCAACCCAAGACATTCTGTGATTTCAGGATGCTCTGATTCTGTAGAGATATGATACATTACTGTTGACTCCCTCTTCTGAAATATTTTGTGCTGATAATTACAACTCTCTTCCTACTTTCTCCTCAGTCCAAGTGTCTCAGTCAGCCCCTAGAGCTGACCAAGTATCCCTAACCTGGTTCTCTTTTTGACCTCACTTGAACATACCAGCTCCATGACCTCCACTCACTCCCCCAGCCTTTAACCAGGAACCTTCCTTCAATCAGGGCACAGGGACTCAGAATCTTACACCTGAGGCAACTCTTGTGTTTATACACCTGAAATATTCTCTTCTGAATTGTTACAAAAGTAATCATCTAAGCTGAGCACCTTACACAATGCACTGGTCTCTAACTTTTGCTAGTAAAGTTTACTGTAAACAAAGAAATGAAATAATTTCTACTTAATTACTGGCAAATGCTGTCATTGAGATAGAATGTGAGATAAAAAACCAGAGTGAGTCATTCTACAAATACCTATTATACTAAATACAAGGTTACTCTGTTTGGGGATTTTTTTTTGCTTGTTTTTAATCAGCCGTTTATTTTTCAGAGCTAATTACATTTTAATTTTCATAAATTATGAGGATTAAGGTCACCATGTAAGTGACTGTTTCCACTCAAAATGGTCAAGAATTATTTGATCTCTTATGCAAAATGTGTTTACCCACTGGTCAGATCTGTACAGTTTTGGTCTTCAGCTCTGCTGAAAATGTCATTATGAAAAAGACAATTTGTCATCTTTTTGTACCTCTCCCTGCAATCCATAAAAAGACAGCAGTTTGTATTGTACCTGTAATTTATTTCCTAAAGGAATTCAATCAGAATATTTTCTGATGTAAAACAAGTGTGTAAAAAGATGAAGAATAAAATATACTGAAAAAAGTAAAGTCTGTTACAAACTTATTTAAA
>NW_005054516.1:627666-662163 GCF_000277835.1 Geospiza fortis
AAAGACATTGTATCCTTAAATGTTTTTGAGAGATCTGAGGAATTAATCATTACAAAAGAGCCACAAGAGAGAAATACAGTGGCAATATATATTACAAGGAATATATATTACAGACTCAGAAGAAACAAACAGAAAGTCATTTTTTGAAACTTATTTGTACATAATAATTATTTTAATAGTTATTACCTAGTGCAAATTAAAAATCTGTGTTTGCTACCCATAAATTGCATTCAGTAGATTTTCAAAGAGGCACGGCTAGGAAGAAGCTGCAGCTGTTGGAGAAATTACAATCTGGGTTGAAATTATTAAGAAAAATAATTCTGTTCTTAAATATTAAAATTATTTTTGGGGTCACAATTTGAAGCCATGTCTGACTACAGCTGATTAGAAAATTACATGGTTATGCATACAAGGATATATTGTGCATTTTCATACACGCTAGAACATGAGGTAGTGAAAATTACAGTAATTTAGCAGACCATGGAAATAGGAGTCAGGGTTCTTTAGAGACTAAGAATAGAAATAAAAACAAAAAAAAAATTCATCCCAGAAAATTCACTGTCCCAGCCACTCTGTAGTGGTGATTAATTTTCTAATTCAGGGTCACACTATGATATCAAGAGAGACAGAAGACCCATGACAGTTTACAGAGGAATTTTTGTTTTCCTTTGGAGTTTTCAGCTCCTTTCATTGCCTACAAAGAAAGCCATGAGCAATGAGGTGATCAGGTCACCAGCTTGGAGTTAAGTGGGATTAATTCAGAGCAGATCTCTGAAAACTTTTTCTGTTTTCTCCTAAATGGGCAAACAGACTTTTGAGGTTATTTGGAGACACTCCTGAATTTTAAGGTGATGTTGGACTGTGGGGGAACTCAGACCTGGCATCCTGCAGAGCCCTGGCCAGGTTAATGGGATAAACTGACAGCAGCCAGCAAAAGGCACATGAGAGCAGCAGGGCTCGTGGCTCCTGAGGTACAGACACGTGAGTTCTCGAGCCTTGACAAGGATTTTTAAAACACATGCCTGCAGTCCACTCAGCAGAGAAAATTAGGTTAACAAAGCAGCCTCTTCCCCATCTCTCTGCTCCCAGCAGGCACCAGGTGAAGTGCCTATGAACACTTGACAAATACCAATTTCTGTAAACTCTGGTCCCTGTTTGTTTCCATTATCTCAGGGAGTAGCAACTTCAGTCACGAGTTTAGGGCTGACAGTTACCCTGGAGAAAGAATAACAATTAACTCTGCTCCCAGCCAGTGCCAGACAGGAGGAAAATAATTGTGAAGCTTCTGTTATTTTTCTCATTAGCCTGTGCAGCATGCCAGGAGCTGGACTGTGCAAAGAGGAGTTTGCAGCCCCAGTTTGCTGCTACACTTCATCAGGATAAATGCACAGCTTGTACGTTGCTTAAAGGTTTAAAATAAAAATAATCCAAATTTCAGCACATCTTCAACTGGATGTGAGAGCAAAACTAATTTCTCACGCCGTCATATGTACTGATCCTTCCAAGACATATTAATGATAAATATTCTCAGAAAGAATTGAAGATTTTCCTTTGTTCCTGCTGTGTAACCACTCTCTCTGACTGATTCAGAGTGGGGACAGAGCTATCACACCCTGAATAAAGACTGAGTATCTGAGGTTTGAGCAACCTGCACCACAACAGATCCTTCTCTTCATTACATCACACACCTGAATTCCAGATACATCACATCAGTATTTTAGGCTGATGTATTACATAAGTATTTTGAGTAGAGTACACTTCTTTAAGTGCACTTAAAGCAGGAGAACCAGTTTGACCCACACTGTGAAAAACTTTTCCTGAGAGCTGCTCTGAGTGGGTGAGGAGGTTAAGCAAAATTGCTTCTCCGAGGTTATAACCTGGGGATTATAGTTGCTTCTCAGGGGTTCTAACCAAAGCCTGCTTCCCATCTTTTTCTCCATGGCAATTCAGAAAATACCATTGCTTGGCAAAAGTTCAGCTCATGAAGTTAATGACCTGACATCCAAGACCTTGATCGAAGAGGTTCTCTTCGATCCTTTTGTGCTGATCTGGTGTTTTAATTTAATTTGATAGTGAAAATGAAAAAGGTATTTCAGCTTAAAACAAAGTAGGATTACAGGAAGTGATTTTTAATGTTTTGTAATTGACAAAAGAACACTGGAAAAGTCTAAAAATTTGCATTTCAAAGGGGTATTTTTCTCTTTTTTTCATTTTTAGATGATTTTAGTTTTCTCAAGATATAATAGATTTAAACAAATGTAGGCTGCAAAATAGTCATATGGAAAAAAGGCAAATCCTTTAATTTCAAAAAGTTGGGGGAAATATTCTCTCTTTACTTTTCCTTTCCCCATTTCTCAAAACATTCAGAATAGTTAATTAATCGGATATTGTCTTACAGATTATTTTGGATTTGCCTTTCCCTCAAATGCATACTTACAGAACAAAGTGTACAAAAAGCTTTGCTAAGCTCCAAGTTATCACCATTGTGTGCAAATTTAAAACTATGAGACAACTCCTTTAATATCTGGCCTTAAATAAAAGTCCTGTCTTTCTCCTCATTTGGTTCTCTGAATTTTCCTATTTTGTTTTGATTGAATCTGTCCAGTTCAATATTCTTATTATAGAATATATAACACCCATACAGATATATTTATACGTATATAAATAGAACCCATGATTCAGCCTTTCCAAACATACACCTCTTACTATCCCTGAATGGTACTGTGCCATTTTAAACTTTAATTTCTGTTTCAGGTTCTTTCAGATTTCAAAAACCTTTTCAAAGGTTTTTGATGTTTTGACACATTTCCCTATTAAGATTTTTAAAGATTTCATTTATGGGTTTTAGCTTTCAGTGGAAACAGAAAAATGGGAAACAAAAGAGACATTAGCATAAAAATACACAAGGGGATGTAAATGGCCTTTGAAGCATAACTTTACTGGTTCTTTATTTTTCTTAGTCTTAGATCTATTCATTTACAATCATATCCCCTGAAGAAAGATGGTCTGAAATGAATTAAGAAGTTGCTTCTATTTGTTTATTCATTCATTAGGAATAGACTTCTGGGCCTGCAGGACTATGAAAAGAGTGGTTTCAAAGAGGAAGGATGCTTTTGTAACATAACCCATACATTAGAATAATTTTACTCATTAAATGATGCTTTATAAAAGATTAAAAAGAATAATATTGAAATAGTGCCAAAAATATAATGTCATGTATAGATTAGTTAAAGTAATATATATACATTTTTAATTACCTTAGTTTACTGAGAATAATCTTTTTGAGTTTTAGCCTTTAAGTGTGACTAGTTTCAAAATATCAGTCAAAACCATACTGATAAATTTTCCTGGCTGGATCAGATGGAGTTTCAGTTAAAACAGTAAAAAAAAAAAAAGTCTGACTGGTTTCACAGGATTCCACAAACTCTGAAGAGCTACAGCTATTAGTGATCATACATCATTACAAAAAATATTTTTTTGTTTCCTTATCTCTTTGTAACCTCATAATTGATAGATAAAATACAAGTCAAAGCTAAAAGTCTGATTTAAATCTTGATCTATCCAATTAAATTATATGAATAAGTAACCCTGAGAAAAAGTAGCACAGTACATATAAACAAAAGCCCAAGCATCAAACATTTCCAAAAACCTATTTGAGAAAAAAAGAGGATATTCTTTATCTATCTAAGTCAAAGCTTACTAAACTGCATCTCTTAAAAATGTTTATCAGTTATTAATCAGCTTATTTTATGTCTAGACAAAGTTGATTAATTCTCATTACAATAAAGAAATTAGAAAACTCCAAATAATTCTGTGGGATCAATTTTAGAGAGGTTCACCACAAATTAAAGCAGAATAGTTAGAGTTTTTTGACCATTATGCAAACAAACAAACAAACACACACAACCAAAAAACCCCAAAACAAAAACAAACAAAAAACACCCAAAAATTCCAGATGTCAATGCAGAGTAACTTTGTCTACTGGGAGGAAAAAAGCCCAAACCCTCCCTGTATTTTCTCTGTGGTGAGATATTGTTCAATGGGGGGGGAAAAAAAATAAAAGAAAGTAAAATAACCAAAATAAAACCCCAAGCCAAACAAAAAATTCAACTGTTGCCTAAATATGAAGATCCTTTGTAAAACAAGTAAAATTATACCTAGATTTGACTGAAGTATTTTTCTACAAACATTTTTAGTAACAGGTCACAGTCACAGCTTCTGCCTTCATACCACAAGTTAAGCAATGTAAGAATCCCAAGTGTATTTAGTCTTCTTTTCTGGATTGTGAAGGTTTTTTATTAAAGTTGAACTGAATATTTTATGAGAAGTCTTGCAAAATTATAAACCTAAGAGCACATGGATATCATACAGGATCACAGGGATGAACAAACACAATTGTAGTGACATAATTCTATAGAAGTGGAGAGGAGGCTGTTGTAGGTGAGTCCATGAGGGAACAGCAGAAAATACACTTCTGCTGATGCCTCAGGTTTGAGCTTTTATATTTTTCAGATTCTGTGCTGCTCTAGTAGGAGGGTCTGACTTCATATTAAGGGATGGTGAGCCCTCTTCACAGAGAAGGGAGACAAAACAATTCCTTCTCTAGCTGGGGACCAAGGACTAATGATCCAAATCTCAGGCCCAAGAGCATCAACAATGTGGCCTGAAGAGAGAAAAACAAAAAGAATGGAACTTCATAACCTAAATCTGTAATTGGACAATTAACTCCAATATGGAAATGGAGGAGAACTTATGAAAGTGAGAGACCCCGTGAGCAGTTGTGCATATTGTGACCATTTTGGTTCATCTTGGGTGCAGCCCTGGCTGGGCTCTTGTGCTGCCCAAGGTGGATCCATTGAGGAGATCCTTTTAATAAATCCCTGCTTTATTCTTTAACTCTGTCCAGCCTCTGTTCTAGGTCAGCGTTCTCAAGGCATCAGTTTCTGGTGACCCAGATGGGATGAGATGTGGTACCTGTACAACAAAGGAGCTTCTTCCTCCCCTGGCCTGGCCTCCCAAACCCTCTGGAAGCCAAGAAACTGGCAAGGAGCATTCACTGCAGATGGATCAGCATCAGCTCACATAACGCTGTGCAGATGAATCCATCTGGCACCAAAGTGTTGGATATGGTGTTTTTGTTAGCTGTTTACCACATTTTTTCCCCCACTCTACATAAAAGCAGGGAAAGGCTTTTTCATGTCCACCAGTCACATTCTGTAAATTTCCTTTGCAGCCAAGAGGGTGTTTGAGCAAACTGCTCGTCACCCTCCTGCTCCTGAGTCACTTTGGGATGCTCTTGAACATTGTCCCCTCTGTAAATGGATGGCAGATTATTTGGGCTGTGATTAAATTAGGCAGGCACAGGTGCCATCACCTATTGCAAATTTGTCAGCTTTTTACATCTACAGCAGCAGCTGCTCTTCTTTACCTTTTAATAACAAAAGAGGAGAGGGAAGGGATGCTGAGCCCATGAGGTGGATCACATGGAAAAGTCCCACAGGTTTCAGAGAGCTGGGTTTTTCCCCATGTCATTGTTCACTGACAGATATCTCTCTGCCCTGATCCCCACAAGGAGATTTTGGGGTGAAGGGGCATTAAATCAGCAGCAGGGAAGAAATGCTGTACAGTGTTCACTTTGCCTTCAATTTAGATTTGGTTAATGACCTAGGAAAATGTACAAAGCTGTATAACAGTGTGCTGGTTTAGGGAAGAGACAGGTCCCTTAGACATGGTATTACCCAGTACTTTGGAAGCAATAATCCTTAAATTTCATCACTATTTTAATTAACACAGAAATTAATCAGCTCCAGTTCCTTTTCTACCCTTTCCACATTATCATACCAATATAATCTACATTATATTTCTGACATTTTTGTCATATTAGTACTTTCTTTAAGTGGTCAGCATTCCAGCTTTATTTATTCTTCAAAAGCTACTATCAATAAACATTTTACCAGGTACTAAAATATTTTTAGAAGTGTATAATATGTGTATTTTGTAAAATTTCTCTTAACAACATAGCATAGGTAAATCTGCCTCCATAATAGGACTCACACTATTGGTAAAGGTCTCATTCTTTACAGTTGTTTGCCATTGAGTTGTCTTCTGACCCTGCTGAAATCATGTTGTTTTCATTTTAGGTTACAGTAACAAATTATAGTTTTCGGTTCCGTTTCCATTTCCTATTAACAATAACACAGTTGTCCCCTTTTAACCCTCGAACACATTCATTATACAAAAGATGCTTTTTAAAATTCAGACCAAAATTTGATATAATAATATGAGCCTACAATACTGCCCAGCAATTTGATTCGTAGACTAATTTATTACTTATTCATTAATTACTATAACACGCTTTAAAATTTTCTGAGAATTTTTTAGCAATGCAAAAAAAAGATACAGAAGAACTAAGGAAGGACCTGCATGTCTTAGATCTCATCTTTTTCTTCAAGTTATACCAGGTGGTTCAGCAAAAGATGTTATCTCCCGCTATAAATATCCTTATTCTTTGAAAGGGACTGGAACTGTTGGTTCTTGCCATAGTTTTACCCAAGCAGCTAGATTGAGGCAGTACGTAAATTTAAGATAAAATTTCAAATCTTTTATTGTGAACAAAAAAATAAAGTGTAATGGCAAGGAACTGACCACAGAAAAACAGGGAATGCATTTGTAACTGATCTAAGAAACACTCCCCAGCAGAAGGAATACACAGATAAAGTCACTGGGTGGTTATTTTTCTGTTCAGTGTCACTAAATAATCAGATATCAGATTAAAAAATTGAACAGCATTTTACTTGAGGTCTATAAAGTGGATGGAGCATTGGTTTCATGTGATGATGATGAGAATGATGACCATGATGATGATGAGGAGGATCATTATGGGTGTTTCAAGATAAGCATGGCTTCTTTGGGTGGGAAAGCAGCCTACTGTTTCTCCAAATGAATATCTCTGAAAAGATGTCACAACATTGTCAGGCAGACATTTACTTGTCGCCTGTGGCAAATAAATTCAGCATTTTGTCTCTGTCACAAGGCAAAACTGGAGTTTGCCAAACATTAGAGAAGTGCAGAATCATATAAACCCCTCAGATCCAGCAGCAAAGTGCTTAGAGGGTGAGATAAGAAAAGAAGTGATAAATATTTTTTAAAAGGGGAATATCTACTAGGTATGGGACTCAAAACTACAGGGCAGTGCAGAGACATTGACACTGACAGAAACTCAGGCCATTAATATATCACACATGGTCTTTTGAGCAGCTCTGTGAGCTCGTGCTGCTGCTGGATCCTTGTTTTGTGCCATAGGACGTGGCATTTTTGATCCAACCATAGGAATTCAAGACACCCATTTGCTCTGCTCTGCCTTTGCACAGCCAGGTGTCCAAGGAAATGCATGAGTGACTGATTATTACCTTTAAACACAAGGATATGTTGGAGGTCAAACTAAAGCAGACCAAAGATGTTTTTATTCACTGCAGCTGTCTTTAGGTCAGGCTGTCAGTGTGCTGACACTTCTGGTATTTCTCCTTTTTAGGAGTGGCACAGGTCCTACAGTCCCATAATTACATTTATAGTTCTGATTTCCTTGAGCATGAGGGAGAGAAGTTTCTTGGTTATGGACAAAGACAAAAGAGCTAAACCTTCAAAACCATGAGCTCTGGGAGCTCCAAATTCACTCACTGAGTCCAAATATGCCGTTTGGAACTAATTTTTGTGACTTCATTAAACTGATGGATGTTTTACAAGATGTAAATAACCTGTTTTACAAGATATAAATAGCTCTTGGCTTGTGCAGGTTGGCAGAGCAAAGAGGTGCCACCCTTGATGAGAAAACACAGAGGCAGGAAATCTAAAGGTGAATACAGATAAAAGAATAAATAGGATAAATTGGCTGGTAGATAAGGCAGGTTGGAGATCAGAAGACTCTTTCAAAATATTAAAATAATGATTATAAAATCCTCAGTCTGGAATAGCTCGTTAAAAACAGAGCACTTTTTTTGTTTTGGATAATGCTGTACAACCCATTGACTCTGATAGCACAGAAGCTGGATAACCCAAAAAGTCTCTTTCAAGACTCCTATTTCAGCATTGTCCCACAATAAAATTTCTGATATGACATAGTTTTCATTTAATCACAGATTTTAACAGAACCTTTCTGATTTAAAAGTGCAGTGCTCCAGACCAAATTCATTTTGAGAAAATGTACCAGGGCATTAGGTTTTATTCCAGTGCAGATTGAATATAAACATTTATATCTGGAAAGCTGCTGCAAAGTCAAATTATCCTCTGGCCAGCTTTAGCTGAATATAATACACACAGGTGGTTCTTACCTGCTTCTTTGAAAGCAGGTACAAATGACAGAAAAATCACCAAATCTGACTGCAATTACAGGCACAACCTGGAACCATGTGCACTGAGAATTTCCATGCCAGTTGGTGGTCTCAGCTTGATTTCCTGTTTCTTTCATTTATTTTATATTACTGAGACATTTTAATTTCTACCTGTTACCAGATACATTAAGAGATTTTTTTGCTGTTTTTTTCCCCTACCTGCAAATCTTCCAGGGAATCAACACCAGAGCTCACAGATTCTGTCCCCATTCAAGAGTTCTCTCACTGACATCCTCAGTTTGTGCTGTTTATCTAGATATTTAATTCTCTCACTTTTTTCCCTCTTCGCTATCATACATCCAGCACAATGCTTTCTAAGCAGTGATGGATCATCATACAGGTAAGTGTTCCATTGATATTACCTCTCTGGCTGGTATTTGGAAGCTTTCAGTCTGCACTTTAAAAGTCCCAACGTTAATTAGGCTCCCTGCCTCTTCAGGGTTTACATATCCTTTTCCATTCCCATAAAACACTTCAGAAATAATTTAGAAAAAGAACTGGTGCAAATTTTCAAGGTCAGCTTTGATCCAGTTTCTTGCCTCGTTAATATCGATCAATGCTCCCAGTCTAGTGTCACTTTTTTATTTGTACACCCTTTTTAGTGTTCCCACCTCTTGGTCATCATGGCAATACAAAATGTGGACAAGATTAGGCCTGGCACTGCACTTCCATTTGTTGTCCTGCTTTTGCACTGCCTCAATCTACCCTACTCAATTTTTGATCCCTTAACTATGCCAATGTTTAACCCAGGTGAGAATTCACCATTAGACTCGTGCTTGTTAGTTCTGTGCATTCACTGTTTGTCTTTTCCTATGCAGTGAATCCTTTGGAAAAACCACGATATTTTTAATATCTAAGTTTCCCCACTTTGAGACCTGAGTTATGTCACTTCTAAGGATGGTGACTGGGACCTTAAAGGAAGGAATTTTCCCTGGATAGAAAATAAGATGTGACCTTCAATATTTCTAGTGAAACATTCAACTGAGTAAGGTTTTATCCTCTAAGGATGTGAGTAGATAGGACTATGACAAGAATATCTCTGCTACAAACCAGTTCCAGAACACAAATCTAAATGCAGCAAAAATCTGCAGCTCATGTTGGTCCAGACAAGGTAGTCATGGTGGCCTTCTCTGTGCCTATCAATAAAGAGGAGCCAGTAAAAAAAAATACAGATACTGACCACACAGTTTCTTTCCTCATCTGAAGTGACCTGGGCCAGTTATACACGTTCTGTTCTCTACTTGACTCTTTTGATCCTCTGGCAGTCACAACAGCTCTGCAACACAGCTTTGCCATCCCTGTTGAGAGCTGGAGCTGAGCAATCTGCTCACATGTTTGTTTGGATGCTGTAGATGGGGAAATTCCTATTTTATATCCTTGAGATAAAGTGGCAAATGCAATTTTTGGAAAGATGAGAAGGACCTCTTGATCTAAAGATTTCTGAAAGCACCAAATAAATCTGAGGTGTACATACTCATTGTAACTGCAAAGTAAAATCTGTTGAAAGGACAAGTTAAGGAGGCACAGCATTTGCACCCATATTCTGCATAACAAAGAATATTTTGCAATGTTACTGCCATTATTCCAAGAAATGTATAATATTAAGTTTAAATTATCATACACATATAGGCTGAGCAGAGTTTAAGTCATAAGCTTTAAGTAGAAGAGGTCCATCCATATATTTCTCAGATATATTTTTCACAGACCCTGAAATATTGAAAAAACCACAGGATTGGATATTAAATACTTAAGAATAATCCAACTTTATTAAATAAATCCGCAAGTATTGACAAGTAGTGCGGAGTATATATGCGTGTCCAAATATCAAGGCTACAAATATCAAGAAGAAACTTAACACAAAAATGAAATCAGATAAAAAATAGTGAGATGGAAGGCAATCATCATCTTTACAATTCCCATTTTATGCCTGTAGTTTGAAGGCCAGAAGCAGTTACATGATGTCTGAAGCTGTCAGTCTGAGGCGGTGCTGAAAATTAAGCCCATATATTGAGAATATAAACCTTGCACTTTGTCCTTCAATTTTGCCTTTGACTGTAGCCAGAGAAGCTCCAGCTTCCTCAGCACCTTGAGGCTCTGACTTCCTTGGGTTTTTTCACATTACACAGAGCTCTTCCTTGCTGTCCAGTGGCACTGGTTCAGTAAATGCACAGAAACAGATGGAGAATGACATCAGCTCAGCTCGAGGTAACTCATTCAAGTAATGAAGCGATTATTTCTAGGAATACAGGATCAGCTCAGAGCTCTCAGTCATCTCCCATCCACAGAGACACCCCCAGCAGATGCACTTATGCTATCCTTGTCTCCATTTTAAAAGCAGTTAAGAATTTAGCTAACACATGATGTAGTTGCTGCAAAATTGCATTATGAATAATTAAATTGAAACCACTTTTCCCCCACTGTGGTCCATTACTGAGCTTTTCCTCTTCTTTGATATAGATAAAATCAGAAAAGAAGAAAAAGAATCAGAATGGGGAATACTTCTGGTTTGGGATCCCATTGCTAGAGGAGGTTGGTGGCAAATCTCCAGCAGAGTGCTATAAAAGTCTTACTCGGGGGTTTCCTCTTGATAAGTTGTCTGCAATATGAGTTTTTTTTTGCAGCAGAACATTGAGCAGTGGTATAAATTCCCTTGCAGTGCTCTCAGGCAAAAAGCACAAGATGATCATTTCCACACATGCTCCCAGTGTGACACTCTATTATGTAAGAAGGCACTTTGTGGAAAATAGAAATTATCTTTTAGGATCTAAGCTTGCCTGCCTATACTTGAACTTTCCCAGGGAAATTGAGATCTGGTGTCATTAGTTTAAACCGTTTAAGATCCAAAAATTGACAACTGGGAAGGCTGGTATAGGTAAATATTAACTCTTTCTGTTGAGATTTGCTGAACTTTCAGCTTTCCAAATCTTAAAATGTCTAGTCAAAAGTAGAAATAGGCTCCCTGCTTTTTATTTGAGACAGGAAATCACCTCCAGAGAGTGATTTATCCAGTGCAGAGACAGATCTCCAAGACAACTGTGACCTCTCTTGGAGATGCCTTTCTCTATTATTCCAAGGAAGACTGCATACCAGCCTGTTAGTCTGATAACTTTGTGCAAAAGGGTTCCTATCCCGTAAATCAGAGTGAATTCATATCCCATAGTTCTACTGTATCAGCTGGCAGCATCTCAAAATAGTGATTTGCTTTGCTTTTTCTCATTTTGCCTTCATTATTTTAGTAGCAATGTGTGCCTCTTCTCCTTTGGTGCTCCTCACTCTCTTTTCATGGCTGCCATTATTAGTGGTAGAATAAATTTCAATCTGTGAATATAAAGACATTACTGGCCATAACAAGAAAAACATGATAGAAAATACTTTTGTGCATGGTGCTTAAATTTTGTATTGTCTCCTCGCTAGTAAAGCAAACCCTCCAGGCTCCTTGCCCCATAATTAGTTAAATACCCAATTAAGCAGGATGTTTAAAAGCATGCATATGTTCTGGTGCACCATTCAAAGTTATCTTTTGGAATACAAAATAACGGAATGGAAAAGTAAGAAGAATTATTCAGGGATAAAATTGAAGATGAAACCAAAATAATGATATCCCACCTTTGGAAGGAAGAATGTCTAGAGATATTGAGTCAGATTAGTGAGAAGACTCCAGCCTGGTTTTAAGCTGATGTTTGGAAAAGCCACAGCTGGACAGCAGGATTTCCTGCAATAACTGGTGATTTTTACCTTTGGAGTCAGGAAATCTTTCTGCTCTGGCATTCCAGTGGGCGACAGTGACGCTTGGATTCACTCTGACAGCCTCTGAGAAACAATCTGGAGAACCTCCTACCAAAAGATTGCCAGTGTGCTGCTCACCGCACAAATCCAAGAACCATAGGATTGCTGGCAGGTTTCTGGGGTTGGGGTTCTTTTCTCACAAATAAGCATTTCATTCTTGCAAAAAGGGATACTTATCCTAAAAAGTATGGATTTCAGCACTTCTTCTCACAGCAAGCTGTTCAACCCAGGCCCATCACAGATATAAATTGTTTTGCTCAGGAACACACAAAAGCCTCTGGTTTCCAGTCTGTTCCTTTCCTTTTCAGTACCCTCTGCCTGTTTATCAGATCTGCCAGGCTTAAAAATCCACTGGATGCCATATATTGGCTACTTTGACAAAAGACCCAGGGTCATGTGCGAGCTGTAAAACCCTTCTGAGGAACTGTCATGGGCTGGAGTCTCACACTGATTTAGGAGGGTGGCCAGAGGGAAGCTATTCTCAGAAAGTCATAAGAGTCAAGGAATGAAAAAGCCAAAATGAATCATCCAGCCCATTGCTCTGAAAGCACAGGGTTGCTTGTAGAATACATTTAAGCCTCATCGAGTTTGGAGGATCACCAAGGCTGACACTTTCTTCCATTTCCTTGGATCGTATCTCCATTCCAGCGTGTTTGTAAGTCCTTCTATTCTGTTTCCAGGATTCCAATGGGGATCAATTTTAGCAAACTTTGGTCCATGTCCCTGCACTTCATTGTATCCCATGCCTTTTGATGGCTTTCACTTTGGCAAAGATTTTTTTTTTCTTCAGTATCTGTGGAGGGACAAAATTAAAGAAAATAGTGCAGATGGTAGTCTCACACCTGAGGAGTTGCAGCTGTACTAATCGCCAAAGATTAGGAACAGCCAGCCCTTAATAGGCCACAGCTGTGTCCAAAAAGAAGATGAGTGCTACAAAAGAGTGGGTTAGCTGGCTGAGAAGGGAGCTGGAGTTTGTTGGCTTGACTGTGAAGAAGAAGGATTCAGTACTGCAAGGAGATGACCGTGAGAAGTCACCGAGAAGGTATGGGACTTTTAAAATAAGATGACAGCAAGTATCCATGCTATATCTCATATCTTCTCCTCAAAGTACTGTCTTCCTCCTTGAAAGTTTCCTCTGCTTTTGCTGCATCTGTGAGGCTAGTTTTGGCATGTTTTGGTCCTTTGCACTACAGCTAATTTCCTCACAGACCATTTGCTTGTAGTCACTAAATGTCCCAGTTTTCTGGGTTTTTTGAGTTTTTTCAATTGGATTTCATTTGATCCTATCTCCTTTCCAGAGTGTTTGTAAGTCTTTTGTTTGTGTTCTGCAAGATTCTGTTTCCCTTCCCGAAAGGAAATTTCATTCCCTTTCGGGAAGGGAAATGGAATCCTGCAGTTTCAATGGGGATCAATTGGGCATGCTTTGGTGCATGTCCCTGCAGTTGATGGCATTCTATACCTTTTGATGGCTTTCACTTTGGCAATTTTTTTTCCCAGTATTGATGCCATGTCTCTCATATCTTTCCCTTGAAGTTCTGTCTTCATCCTTGATACTTTTACCTTTTGCAACATTTTTGAGCTTACTTTTGGCATGTTTTGCCCCTTGCCACTGCCCCTCGTATCATCCTGGTCCATTTTCTTGAAGTCACTATATTTCCAAATTTTTTTTTCCTCCAATTGCAATTCCTTTGATGGTATCTCCATTCCAGAGTGTTTGGAAGTCCTCCTTTTCTTTTTGCAGGATTCCAATGGGGATCAATTTTAGCAAGCTTCGGTCCGTGTCCCTCCACTTCATTGCATCCCATGCCTTTTGGTGGCTTTCACTTTGGCCAAGAGTTTTTTTTTTCCAGTATCCATGCCATGTCTCTCATATCTTCCCCTCAAAGGGCTGTCTTCCTCCTGGATATTTTCCCCTGCTTTTCCTGCATCTGTGAGCTTAGTTTTGGCATGAGTCGGTCCTTTGCACTGCAGCTCATTTCCTTCCAGGTAATTTGCTTGTAGCCACTAAATGTCCCAAAGATGAGGTCACAAAAAATGAGCAAATTCTATGAGTTTAGCCATTCCTGGGCTAGGTGAGCCACAGTGATGCCCATGTGTGTCCTATTAGCCAGACTATCATGGGCTAATTCAATTTAGCTTTAGTCCAATTATCTCAGGTTATCTATGACCTAAAAACAAGCATAGATAGTTCATGTGCCTCCACTGATGTGCAATATTTTGACAGTGGATTCAAGCTCTCACAAGGCTGTTATAGACTGGGTTTTCCTTATTTCCTTCTCATTTTGCTTCTCATTTCCTTATTTCCTTCTCATTTTCTTACTTTTGTTAATTTTACAAAGTGAGTTTAGGTACTTGGTTGTGAAGGTTTACAATTCTCCTCTCAATTAGGTACAAATCAGCTCTAGTCAGAGTTGTATTAACTTGCTCTTGCAGTGCCATGTGTCAGCCTGGGATCCCATTATTTCTTGCAGGGTTTTTTTATTCAGTGGGGAGTCATAATGAAGCTGGAGAACTTCCACACAGGCTTAACTTCTCTCCCAACAGCAAAGAGAAAGAGCAGAGCAAATCCAAAACTTAGCCTCCTCTAAATGTAGGTAGCAAAGAGAAGGATCTGAGTGAACCCAAAACTTAGCCTCCTCTAAATGTAGGCATATTTATTGACTGTATTAAGCACATTAATTCCTTCTTAAATATAAACAGGTAGTTATCCCCATTCGATAGACTTTTCATGGGTTAAATATCTTTTCCCTGTCTAGATATGTATTGCAAAATACCATAACAAAAAAAAAAAAAACCTCTTTTCTCATAAATTTAAAAGTACTGACCCAATGGTTTCTGGGACAAATTATTCCCATTCAAACCAGTGTTTTTCTACAGGATGTACGGTTTCTGCTGAAGTATGCCACAGGTATTTTATATATTTAACTGGAAAATATTGACGATTTTTAAAGATTACAGTATTATTTGTATTGAATGTTAGTTATCATGATTAAGATTTTTTCCATCTTTATCAAAAATACATTATTTGCTCCACCTGAAAATTCCATAAATAGTATTATTTCAATAAAAATCTAATATAAAATATTGACTACCTGCAAAGAACAAAAGTGAGTTTTGAAAAACAAAATACAAATACTAGTTTTTCCTCTGTTCTCTCAGAAGGCAGTAGTTCATCACAACAAGAAAAAAACAGTGTCACTAGGAAATAATATAGTGTTGGTAGGTTCCTCCTGAGAGGAAATCTTCACAGTATACCGCACATAGTCATATAAAGCTGGCAAAATATGAATAAATGGATGGTAAAGTGAGCAAAAATCTAATATAAAAAAATCTAGAAGATTCTATGAGTATTGAACAACTAGGAGTCTATATGATGGTGCAGTTTAATGATTTTTGGGGGGTGAGACAAGAGTTCACCATGTTATTTAGTTTGCTGCTTCTTTTTCTCTTTTTTATATATAATACCTCTGCTATTCCCTGGAGGTCATTAAAATACCATACCATCAAGTAGCAGATGAAGGTTGCCAGAAAAAGTGTATAAAACAGGATCTGGGACAAGTGTGCAAATTTTGGAGGATGGAAGTATAACAAATCATCATGGGGGAAATATATTTTCTTTGTTCAGGTTTTTAAACAGCAAAACTCATCAAATGCACAAATATCCCACCAACAGTGTTGCTAACAGGAAGAGAAAAAGCAATGGGGAGCTGTTTACCCTGGAGAAGAGGAGGCTTGGGGGGCACCACATTTCTCTCTACAACCACCTGAAAAGAGGTTTTAGCCAGATGAGGGTCAGGCTGTTCTGTCAGGTAACAAGTGACAGGACAAGAGGAATAAGTCTCAAGTTGTGCTAGGGGAGGTTTAGATTTGATATTAGGAAAAATTTCTTCCCTGAAAGCATGGTCAAGCGTTGGAACACGCTGCTCATGGCAGTGTTGGAGTTGTTGCTCCTGGAAGCGTGCAAAGAATGTTGTCTTGGTTTGGAAAGACAGGAGTCTGCTACGGAAGGCAGGAGCCTCCCCTGAAATGGAGAATGAAAACCCTCCCCACCCCTCTGAATTGCTATAATTTTAAATTAAGGGGCTCTCAGGCAAAAATATGGGAGCAGGAAATAACAGTTCTTTAATAGGGAAGAAAAAAAAGAATAAAATAAACAATGCAGTCCACTAGAACAACACTGACAGAGTCAGAACCCACCCTGACACCCTGTTGGTCAGGGTGTTGGTGGCAGTCCGATTGAAAATGCGGCTGCAGTCCTCTGAAGTATCAGGTGTGGTTCTGTTGGAGCAAGGAGGATCTGTAGAGAATGATGTATTCTTTCCTCTGAAGATCCAGTGGAGGAAGAGGCAGCTGCTGTTCCTCTGGGGAATCCCGTGGAGAAAAACCATGCTGGTGTTCCAGAATCTCAGGTTATATCTGGGTAGCAATGCTTGGCTCCTCCCTCAGGGCGAAGCATCTTACAATGGGTTGTTATAGTTCTTATCAGTCACTCACTGATATTCAATAGCTGTTATCAGCAGAGGTCCCCTCCCGAGGGAGGTGTGAATGTGGTCACTCAAAGAGAGAGATAAGGCAAACTGCCCACTTGACAAGGTAATCTGCCATACAGATGGTAATGGAAAACATCTTGCATGCAATCTTCAGCAATGTGTAGCTGTGGCACTTGGGGACATGGTTTAGGGGTGGAGGTGGCAATGCTATGTTAATGGTTGGGCCTGACACTCTGAGAGGTCTTTTCTATTCTATCTATGATTCTATTCATACAATCAATTCCTGTTCTATCTATTGTTTTTAAATACTTTCCAAATATGGTTATTTTGCTTGCCTTCCCCCTTGTTAATTTGAAATATTTCTGGTAGTATCTTCTCAAAATGAAGACATTCTCCAGCAGTGCTTGATTTACAGGTGATTATGACAATGAAACCATTGGGTGTTTCAAAAGAAGAGTACAGGGGGAATGGATCCAGAGGAAGGAGCTTTCTGGCACCTGACAGCAAAGGGTCAGATTAAGTGACAAGCTGTTGCCAATGACATAATTCAAATCCTTAACATTGGGCTGATGAAGTAATCAATAAAAAGGCCCCATGGCCTTAAATCAGATTTTATTAGAACACTCTGAAGCATTTGGTTTCAGGACCTCATTGTTATTTCATGTGTTTTGGAGCCTCAGCACCATCAAACTGGGTCCGAACCTATTAGCAAATAGCCCATGAGCTACAGCACCTGTGCAGTGGCAGATGTTCCCTGCAGTCCTTAGAGAAGGCAGGTGTGGAGGAATCTCTGCCTCTGCTGGTCTCAGCTTGCTCTGTAACATCAGTAAAAACTGACTCCAAACAAATGGCATCAAACAAATGTTCATTGTTTTATTTCAGCACTGATTTTTTTTTTTTTTGCCAGGGATGAGTTATTTGATGCTAAATATCTTTGCTAACAGTACAGAAATGCAACTGTCTCCTGGATTTCTGCATTTTGTTTTACTGCAGTAGAGGGCAATTACTTTTACCTTTTATTAGGGTTTTCTGTCAAATGTTCCTTCTTTTCATCAACCCCAAACCTCTGTCACCTTTGAAATTCACTGGTTGCCTCTTTGTGATTGTATTATGGAACTTGGGAGTTCAATCACCATTTCCTAGTCTAAATACTTTGATTTTGAGCTGCTAAACTGCTTGCAAAAGTAACTAATGGCAATTTTACAATTCCTTTTCTATCAAGATTTCTAGAAATATTTCCATTGCTCTGTGACAGGTACAGTCTCTGGAGCTACATTACCCTCTCTGGACATTTATTTTGAAGTGGGACCAGTAGATCAGAGGAGGTTTGGCCTCTAGATCTGTATAATTAATTACAATTATGTCATATTGTTTTCTGGCTGGCTGACCATGCATTTAACGTCCTGTATTCTCTTGGGACCTATCCAATATCCATTGAACAGTGAACTGCCTCAAGTGGTGCCCAGGGATCTTGCCTGAATGAAGCTGTCACTATCACTCCCTTTTCAACCTACATAACTTATGCTTTTTTCCCATCAAATTTCATTTAATATTGAGAAAATGAGTTTGGAGAAGATACCTTCAGATTTCTTCTTCTTTGGGTTTGATTGCTCTGAGTAGTTTCTTTTCTCATCTGCAGGTATTAGTGTCCTGCTGTTCATCTTAATTTCCATGTATTCTGTAGAGAAACTATTCATTTTGGGGTTTGTGACACTAGGAGATATTTTTCAACAAATATGTGAATTTCATAAGGGAATTTTCATGCATTTTCTTGTTCCATCTGGGTTTTTTTTGGTATGAGAAATACATATCTGTCATCTGAGACTTTATTCTTAGCCCAGAGTGCTTTCTAAGCATCTGATGTATATCTTGTGTGAGAAGCTTGTTTTAGTCTCATTTTTCCAGCTTTTGTAGTTATTTTATCAACTGTTGATTTGCTACATGGACACAAATAAACACACATGGTGGAACTGCAAATTCCATAACCAGGGCAGAGCAGAGGGGTTTTCTGTGACCCAGGTTTCATATGAAAGCTGTGTCACTTGCCCACAGTGCTGCCTTCCCTGGAGATCTGTCAAACCAATAACAAGTCCACGTGATGACAATTATATGTTGTTCCAAACTCAAAGGACCTGATCCAATGCAATCAGCGCTAACTCCCATTAATTACAGTGCACATTGAATTGGTATCTCCAATTAAACTGCATCCCATTTTCACCTCTTTTGGAGTGTGCGTATATTGTGACAGCAAATCTGGATCAGAGCTCAGACCTTCTAAGCACAGAAAAAATTCATCTGAGTAGCCAGGGCTATAGTTTGCCACTGGGATTATAACAATTGTCAATAAGAGAGGAGGCTTTGCAGGACTCTTGATTCTGTAAGCAGATTTCTCTGAGAGAGAGGTACAAGAAGAATGATAAATATTCTATATAAGTATTGAGAATAATCACTTGGAAAAAGAAACTTCCAGTGTTTGTGCACAAGTAGAGAAGGAATCCCTGGCCTGCCCTATCCAAAATATTCAATATCCCCATGCTGCTACATTAAACAAAACAAATTCTGCATGTTTTCTTGGGTCTTATCTGGTTGGCCTGCCTTAAAGCCTGTATAATTCATCTGTTTAACAAAAGAAATAATTTGATCCACTCATTAACAACCTGAAGCTGATTTAATTGTTAAAACATTTTTGAGATTGAGGGTTCTGAAGTGCCAGAACTTTAAGACATCAAAGCCTTTCTGAAAAAGACATAGACCCTTCTAATATGTCTTTTTAGCTCCCTGCAACCAGAAGCTTGTACTCAACAGATGTCTTCCAGAGACCACATTTCACCATGGCCTCACTGCACTGTTTGAGAACCCAGCACCATAATTATGGGAAACTGCTGAATATTTTTTTAGGAGTGCCTCCCTAGCCTAGCCTTCCTCTTCAAAATTATGATTACTGCATAGAACATGATAAAACTTACTTGTCTTACAGAAAAAAGAATGTGAGAGTCCTTTGGTTTTGCAGACCTCTGTATGTTATATTAAAATGAAATATTAAAGTTTACATGATTTAAAGCTCTGCAAGTTAAAGGAAAGGAAAACAAGCAGAAATAATGTTTTGCCTCATGTAGCAAACAGCAGAAACAAATAACTTGCAGGGCACCAGTTTTGCCATCCTTTCAAGAAACAGATCAATAATGAAAATGGGCTTAATTTTATTAATTGCTATTGCTGTAATTTATTTGGATATAAAATCTGTATTTCAGTCAGGCATTGAGGCAAGGATACTTCTTGTTTTTCATGAACATAATTTTATGTTCATGCTCTCTATCTGAGCCATACCTCTCTTTCACCCAGTGCTCCTGAAGGGACACATCAGCTCTAACAGTGAAAGGCAGGCAGATCACCAACAACTCACACCAATATTTCTCCAAGGTGTTTGGGGAAAGCAGAGGCTTCTAGGAAACAGAAATTCAGTAACTCATTGCATAATTCTGTCTTGAGATGCTTTTCCAATGCTTTTCTCCTCTTCCTCTGCAACTTTTTTTCTTCTGGTGGTTTGTTTATAATTTCTCCTATTCCCAAAAGTTGTAGCACCCTTCTCAATTTTAACCTACTACATGGATTTTTAAAAGTTAAAAGCTTCTCAATTTATAACCCTTGAAGTACTGCATAATATTACTAAGACAAGAACACAGATGAGATCCTTAAATTATAATTGATGTAAAATAATTTAACATAATCCTTGTCATAATCTTTCCCTGGGCTTCTTTCTGGAGATTAAAAAAAAAGGCTGACACCACTAATGCTGCCTTTATATTCTATGGCTGTAGTGAAAGGGCTGCAGAGAGATTGTTAGAATAGTTATCCAAGCTGACCAGGAGAGACACAAAGCTGACACTTCTGCAGTTATTTAATTATTTATGCCAGCACTTCATTATGTTTCTTAGGAAATAATCTCATTTTCAGCAACCAAATTCTACTTTGGGGGACCTGAGCATTTCTGAAATTCTATGAGATTCAGCAAAGTCATAGCAGATGTTGCCGCATTAAGTTTAAAACAAACCCTCTGAATGCAATTACACATTCGGCTTCAGGGAAAAAAGCAACTACTGTGAGTAGTTAACATTAAACTTTCCCAGGGAGTGTTTTATTCTATCTTTTTTACACATATTTCAGAAGATGATTGGTTTCACCATGAATGGGAACGGGAAGATGGATTCGAGGGACACAAGTCTCAATCAGCTGCTCTCAATCTCTTCAACTGCTCAGTTGTTTTTTTGTGCTGCCCCAAAGCTCAGTACCTTCAAAATGAGGGCTTAATTTTGCTCCTATATCAGTGTTTTCCTGGTCTGCTTAACACAAAATTCTGTTGTGGAAACTCAAAATACAATAGCAGCTTTGTCAGAAGTTCAGCTACAGGAGCTCTGAAAACTTAACCTGAAAGGGGTCATCGAGGGAAAGGCTGGCAGACAATTCAATGTCACCTCTACTTCTCAGTTCTTCAGAAACAGAATTGAAGAGTTTTCTTCTAATTTCTTGAAGAAATACATTTTTATTAGTGGTCACTAAGTCCAGCTAAATTTTTTATCACATGGTATTTTGCTGCTTATGTTTATTGCTTGGTTGGCTAGATTCTATAAGCAGTAACTTACCTTTTTATGCAACAAAATCTTTCACAGAAACTCTTCACTTTCCACAATACTCAATTTTCCTTCTGCTTTTAAAGGTAACTTTATTAAGCCTGTGAATGGAGCCCAGCTCAGTACATGAAATCATTGGGCATTTTTCATCTGCTGAAAGCTACCTGTTTGGTAACAGGATAACCCAGAATTTTATGAAAGAACTTTTAAAGTTATTTTCCTTTTTAAAGCAATTTTCTTTTTTAAATAGAATAAAAAAAAAAACCTCTTAGTGTTTACTTAACATTTGAGTTCCTCTTCTCCTTGCTGAAGATTTTCCCCAAACTTGCAAGCAGTGCAATCTTTTGCAGGTAGAAGTCATGCCTACTGCCTATGCTGCTGAGCAGATACCAATAAATATGGTACCACTGCTTGACATTGCTCCCAGAAACACAAAAAAAAGTTTAAATGGTATGTGGGGATGGTAAAGCTGTGATTCCACAGTCGCATTCCTGTTTTTATTTTGTCTAAATACCAGGAGGGGTTGAAGGGATACTGTCCCTACTTTACTTCTCCCGATATTCCTGCTTTTACACCACTCCACCCTATTTTTCTGCCAGTAGAAAAAACAGCACAGCTTGAGTAAAAGCTGGAGGTTCTGAAAATTGGCATGTCAAGCATGGGGTTAGTTTTCAACAGATCAGTTTTTTTGTTTGACCATAAAATAATTTGTCTGGTCAAGGATGTTTTACAGATTTAATAAAGAGCACACCTTGCCTAAGTCTAGATGGTTTTCCAGTTCTTTCTGTGGAACAGCACTGGTTACATCCCAGTCACTGTCATATTTTCTGAAAAATCCCTTTGCCAGGATTCCTGCTCCTGGAAAGCTGAAAAGCCTCAGAGAAAAATGAAAGCAATATTATCTGTTTGCTTCTCCTGTGTTTTGCTGCTTTGGAATGTGGTTGGAGATTGTTCATGTGTTTAACACGTGAATTGTTTTTACATAATGACCAATCACGGTCTGGCTGTGCCGGGACTCTGGAAGAGGTCACGAGTTTTTCATTATTACCTTGTTAAGCCTTCTGCAAGTATCCTTTCTCTATTCTTTAGTATAGTTTTAGTGTAGCATTCTATAATATAATATATAAAATAATAAATTAGTCTTCTAAGAACATGGAGTCAGATTCTCAATTCCTCCTTTGTCCTGGGGACCCAGCAAATACATCAGTCATTTCCTGGGGCTACCTAAATAGATGGTCCTATATACATTAGTATTTATCTTTCCATGTTCAGGCCCACAGCTAATGCTGAGGCTCTTTGACAACTTCCCATTTCCTTGTATCAACACTATTTTCAGTCTCCTGCCTGACTCTACCAACTCTATTTTCAGTCTCCTGCCTGACTCTACTTTCATAAGTTTATTGCAATGTCAGTCAAATAACAGAATTGCAGAAAACATTGTTTGAACTGTCTTCATGTATTCAGATCTGCAAACTTAGTTTTGAAACCCATCCCAGAGTGCAATTTGATCCTTCTTTCAAGAGCTCCCAAAGACATGAAAAGACTGAAGGTCTTTACATCTTTTGCTGCATGGCTTTAATTTTTGACAGATCTAATAAGAACAGTTTCCCCTAAACTTTTGAGCAATTCTTCCACTTGGTGCTTGGCAGGTTTTCTTTTTCCTTGATTAGCAAGTATTTGTCTTTCAAAAAACAACCTAGAAAACAATGTGTCAAATATAAATGAGCAGTCATAAATCTGATCAGAAAAGCCCGAGACTCAAATTAAGAAGTGAGTTTTCATTAATGAGATACCAACACCTAATTGCAGACAATATTTTGGGAAGGTTTGCACAGGCAGTGGACATCTCCAGGCCTTCAAAGACAAGAAAAGCTTCAAGAGGACCAAGTTGCAAATTACACAGAATTGATGGACAGAGCTAAGCCAGCTTCTTCACAAATGTCTCTTCACACTAATTTATTGGGTTTTTTTTCTTCCATTAGGTCTTGGAATTTCTATTTTTACAGAGAGTGAAATCATTAGCATTAATTGGTAAATTAACATGACATCTTCATTGTCAGTTTCGTATTGTGTGCAGTCTCTCTTGAATGCAGGAAACACTTTATTTTACTCTGTTCAATTCCTGATTTGTGCCTCAAGTGCTTCCTTTGTAATTCGAATTGAATGCTGGAAATAACTTGCTGAAGCAGTAGGGGTGAAAATCAGGATTAGGGATTTCAGACTCTCTATCTTTGCTCTGACACTGCCTCACCAGGAGTCATTTCCCCTCTCAGCCATTTATATCGCTAAAGAACGTGAGCACAATTTTGCTATTTCATGTGGGCATTTTTAAAAATATAAGCCAATATAAACAGCACTTTGAAGACCAAAAGAGCTGACTGCTTTTACTATTAGGTAGCAGGGTTTGGTTTGCTTTGGTTTGGTCTTAATTTGTTCCCTGCTTTTATTCTGCATATATGAACTGACTTGTTAAACTGTCATAAATAGTTTACATCTCTTTTTCCTCATGGTTTTGGGAATGATTGCATGGATGTGAGCTGTGATCTAAAGCTAATTGAGACCTGTAGAGAAATTCTTGCTGACAAAAAAGCAGTGAGATGGATCAGGCTCTCAGGGAGTCAGCATAACTCTTTTATCAAATATTTATTGTAAAATAATGTTATCCACCCATTCTTTCACAAGCCTTTTAGGCCACAGCATGGGAAATCTGTAGACAACTGAGATAAGAGGAGACACCAACCAGTGTGAAATTTTAATAATGAAAAGCAAAAAATGAAAACAGAGCTAGCAAAGAAACCAAACCAAATGGGATGGGAAATGATAGAAAGAAGTTCACCAGCTGGAATAATAAAAAAATACAAGTAAAATTATTTGTAAAATACAAAGGTTTAGTCTATAATAATCTGACCTTTTAAATTTCAAGGCAAAGCTGTAAAATAGAATTTAACACTTGACAGGGAAAAAATTAAAAATATATGAAGGCAAGAATTAAAAAAATAATTCTTTTTTTTTCCCTAGCTGATATTCACTTGTATAAGTCTCCTCACTCCTCTTTTATATTCCATCATCTTCTATATATTTCTAGTTAGGGTACACTATTTGGTAAGAAGGAAATTATTAGTATGAATTCCCATTTAAATGACCAATCACGGTCTGGCTGTGCCGGGACTCTGGAAGAGGTCACGAGTTTTTCATTATTACCTTGTTAAGCCTTCTGCAAGTATCCTTTCTCTATTCTTTAGTATAGTTTTAGTGTAGCATTCTATAATATAATATATAAAATAATAAATTAGTCTTCTAAGAACATGGAGTCAGATTCTCAATTCCTCCTTTGTCCTGGGGACCCAGCAAATACATCAGTCATTTCCTGGGGCTACCTAAATAGATGGTCCTATATACATTAGTATTTATCTTTCCATGTTCAGGCCCACAGCTAATGCTGAGGCTCTTTGACAACTTCCCATTTCCTTGTATCAACACTATTTTCAGTCTCCTGCCTGACTCTACTTTCATAAGTTTATTGCAATGTCAGTCAAATAACAGAATTGCAGAAAACATTGTTTGAAGTGTCTTCATGTATTCAGATCTGCAAACTTAGTTTTGAAACCCATCCCAGAGTGCAATTTGATCCTTCTTTCAAGAGCTCCCAAAGACATGAAAAGACTGAAGGTCTTTACATCTTTTGCTGCATGGCTTTAATTTTTGACAGATCTAATAAGAACAGTTTCCCCTAAACTTTTGAGCAATTCTTCCACTTGGTGCTTGGCAGGTTTTCTTTTTCCTTGATTAGCAAGTATTTGTCTTTCAAAAAACAACCTAGAAAACAATGTGTCAAATATAAATGAGCAGTCATAAATCTGATCAGAAAAGCCCGAGACTCAAATTAAGAAGTGAGTTTTCATTAATGAGATACCAACACCTAATTGCAGACAATATTTTGGGAAGGTTTGCACAGGCAGTGGACATCTCCAGGCCTTCAAAGACAAGAAAAGCTTCAAGAGGACCAAGTTGCAAATTACACAGAATTGATGGACAGAGCTAAGCCAGCTTCTTCACAAATGTCTCTTCACACTAATTTATTGGGTTTTTTTTCTTCCATTAGGTCTTGGAATTTCTATTTTTACAGAGAGTGAAATCATTAGCATTAATTGGTAAATTAACATGACATCTTCATTGTCAGTTTCGTATTGTGTGCAGTCTCTCTTGAATGCAGGAAACACTTTATTTTACTCTGTTCAATTCCTGATTTGTGCCTCAAGTGCTTCCTTTGTAATTCGAATTGAATGCTGGAAATAACTTGCTGAAGCAGTAGGGGTGAAAATCAGGATTAGGGATTTCAGACTCTCTATCTTTGCTCTGACACTGCCTCACCAGGAGTCATTTCCCCTCTCAGCCATTTATATCGCTAAAGAACGTGAGCACAATTTTGCTATTTCATGTGGGCATTTTTAAAAATATAAGCCAATATAAACAGCACTTTGAAGACCAAAAGAGCTGACTGCTTTTACTATTAGGTAGCAGGGTTTGGTTTGCTTTGGTTTGGTCTTAATTTGTTCCCTGCTTTTATTCTGCATATATGAACTGACTTGTTAAACTGTCATAAATAGTTTACATCTCTTTTTCCTCATGGTTTTGGGAATGATTGCATGGATGTGAGCTGTGATCTAAAGCTAATTGAGACCTGTAGAGAAATTCTTGCTGACAAAAAAGCAGTGAGATGGATCAGGCTCTCAGGGAGTCAGCATAACTCTTTTATCAAATATTTATTGTAAAATAATGTTATCCACCCATTCTTTCACAAGCCTTTTAGGCCACAGCATGGGAAATCTGTAGACAACTGAGATAAGAGGAGACACCAACCAGTGTGAAATTTTAATAATGAAAAGCAAAAAATGAAAACAGAGCTAGCAAAGAAACCAAACCAAATGGGATGGGAAATGATAGAAAGAAGTTCACCAGCTGGAATAATAAAAAAATACAAGTAAAATTATTTGTAAAATACAAAGGTTTAGTCTATAATAATCTGACCTTTTAAATTTCAAGGCAAAGCTGTAAAATAGAATTTAACACTTGACAGGGAAAAAATTAAAAATATATGAAGGCAAGAATTAAAAAAATAATTCTTTTTTTTTCCCTAGCTGATATTCACTTGTATAAGTCTCCTCACTCCTCTTTTATATTCCATCATCTTCTATATATTTCTAGTTAGGGTACACTATTTGGTAAGAAGGAAATTATTAGTATGAATTCCCATTTAGTTGTTTCTTCTTTTAATAAAAAAAGAAAAGGAACAAAGATGCTCCTTCAAAATTCCTTTGAATATTCTAGTTATTTAAGTGCTTGTTTCTGTATTGACAAGGACTGATTGCTTTCCTACATTATAGAGTGCTCAGAGCTTTCATATTCCCCAGCTTCACTGAATTTTGAACTTTTTGACTGTGTTTTGCCAGGGCAATTTCTGTGCAGTCGGTCTGTTTTAATCAGACCAGGCATTTTGCCATTCACCATTCACACACATTTTTCTATTACTTTGTACATCTCCAAAGACAAAAAATAAGCTCTTCAAAAATGCAGTAAACTGGCTCTCCAGATGTGACAGATCCAATTCAGATTAGGCAAAACCACAAAGTTTATTTATTGTTACACGCTCTACAGATGGAGAGATTTAGATAATGGAATAGATTATATCTGTAGATATGGAAAAGAAATGTTATATAAGAGTTACAGAAAACACAAATATGCAATAGGCAGATAAAAAGCAGCCTTTTTTCTGACATCACTGCTCTATGGGGAGAGGAGGAAAACAAATCCACCCCTGATATTACCTTTTATCTTCAGTGGTGGGCTGGGGAAATAATTTCCAAAAGCCTTGTGGATGCAGGAGCCCTGGTACAGCCCCACTGATGCTAAAAGTCGTCCTTGCAGATGGAGATGGTACAAAACTCAGTGCAAGGCCAAATTCAGGTTTAAATCTGGACAAGGCAGGTGCAGCTCCCGTGGAAGGTGTTAAGCCAAATGCAGTGGCAGTGTGGGCAGGGAGGAAATCACTCCTGCTGTTATTTTGCTGTGGAATTTAGCCCAGAAGTTAATGGGGAAGCAGCACCTGCCCAAATCTGCTCTGAAAACTCCACAAGATGCACACAGAAAAACAACCTCACTTGATACAGGAATTTATTTCTACTGCTGCTGTCTCACTGGCCACCTTCCAGGCAAGAGGAGTTAGGACAGTGACAGCAGATTTGGGTCCTACTTAATTCCATTTCATGCTAATATTTCATATAAGCTTGTGAAACCTTTGGGGTTTTTGGCGTTGAAATGTCTATCATGCTCAATACAGAGCCTGAAAGGAGGGGAGAAAGCAACAAAACCCATCCCACCATCTGTTAGTACAAATCATTTTTTCAGCAAAGTGTTGGTTTGGTACATTCTCTAAATAAAATCCACTTCTGAGCAATCTCAAATGTTGTGAACAGACAAGCTTATTAGCACTTGTCATATTTGATATAGAAAATACTGGAATTAATTTCTTCCTCTACTCTGATAAAGTACTTGCACAGAAGTATGGAAATACAGCAGAAATTTGTGTTTTACAGAGGGAAGTTGTACTTCACTTGTGTAATTTCTTTGGTAATCTCCACTGCCATGCAGAAAGAACCTGTAGTGGGTATGGAAAAAATGCAATTCCCATCTTGTAGGCCTCTTGGAGCAAAGTGCAGATCTCTCTTCTGTACTTAGTGTTTTAGAAAGTCAGAAATTAGGAATATGGATTTAATATTTTATAAAACATTATATGGTATAAAATAGTTCAAATAGCCTGATCTGGTACAGAACACTGTATAAATGGGATTAAATGCTTGAGTATATTAGATAAATGGCCATGACCAGTAATAAGAGAGTACAAGATGAATTCTCTGTCTGCAAGTTCAGAAGTCATGTTAGAGCAGGTCTATCCTAACTGAATTTAGCCTCCATTCTCTTCTTTGATCAAAGTCACATCCAGAATTTTTCATTCTACCTTTTACTGAATTTCATCAAGACTTAGATTCTTCACAGAGCTGATTATTCCATCACTTAGACCTTTTAAATGTTCAGCTACAGAATTGTGCAGGAGTTTTACTTTGGGGTTTTTTTTTGTTTCTTTTTTTGTTTCTGTGGGGTTTTTTGGGGGGGTTGGTTTTTTTAAGGCATTTGTCTCTGACAGAAGCACCATTGCCTCTGAAATTCTCACATTTTGTTCTAGATATTTCCTTTACTGGCAAAAAAAGCAGAGAACAGCTACACCATAATGAACTTCACATTTTACAGCACGAGAGATTGCCCTGCAATGAAATTCCACGGAGTATAAGCCATCCTCCTTTTTCCAGACATCTTTGATCCTCCAAAATTTCCAAGTTGCCAAATTTAATTATGGGCCTGCAGTTGTTCACTTTGAATGAGCACACAATAAACCATGGCAATTTACCCTTGTCTGTCCAGAGAAGGACTGTGTCAGTATTTTGCAGTATAATGGCTTCATGGAACAATAGAATATTCAGCCTTTATCTACTCTACAAACTCTTTAGAAGTGCTCACTGTACTCTGCTTTTCAGCATCTGCCAGAACTCCAATTGCCACATCGATGTTCAAAAAGTTCTGCTAGCAAAGCTTTCCCATCTCAGAGCCTGACAAAGTCACACCAGCAGCTGACTGTTGGGCCAGGAAAACATCTTTTAGACAGAATTGTGCTTTCAGAAAAGTTCTATAAAGTAACCTTGGGCTATTGAAACAGGCAGTGCGAAAATTTGGAAGAAAACACAAAAAGAAACAAGAGCAAGCAAATAAACAAAAATTCCAGAACTGTCTGCAACTGTGGTACAAGTAAAACCAATCAGGGTTTGGTTTTAAAACGAGGAGCCAAAAAGCATGAAACAAATCATATGCACATGCTTCAGTCTGCCCTCCTCCCTCCCAAAATTGGATGACCATACCCAAATTGCCTGTTATGAACAGTTTTTAGTATTTTCTGCTACTCACACCCTTTGCAAATGTTATCGGCTAGTTGCTACTGGCCATAAATAGGATATAAACTGAGAACTGAACAGTCTGGACAATTATCTGTCATTCCTTGAGCCATGCTTTATTTACCAGTGCAGGTACATTTAGAGGCTATATCTGTAGCAGATGTATTTGAAAATAGCCTCACCAAATCATCTGTGGGGATTAGGGATCTCTTCTGGACATACCACTTGAGGACAGTTATTTTATTTTCCTTATATTCGCTCAGTAAATATGTTTATTTAGGATTAAATTGTACTTTTTTTTATGGTCAATACAAATTTATAGCTTTGTCACTCTCTGCTGTTATTATGTCTGTTTGCAATTCAAAGTATCACAGAGGCCAAAGACACCCAGATTCCTGCTCTCATTTTTGTATCAGAGAATTCGTGGTAGCACCACTGATGCATTTTGACCCCAAACAAGAAGGTTTATGTCTAATTTTGATACTTTGATTAGAAGAAAAAAAAAGGGTGAAACAAAAGGAGAAAAAATGAACAAGCTGATTAATTAATTTTTAATTGAACAAATTTGCATGGAATTGTGCTTGTGGCAGTTCAGAAAACAGTCACCTCTGATTAATAGATAAGGCACAATTAGAAACACTAACAAGCTTTTTTGGTATAGCCCATTAATCTAAATAGTTTCTTCTAAGTCAAGCCTGTTTTACACAGACATTTTAATTTACAGACCTACTTGGACTGCTGTTTACATTTAGCAAAATTTAGCTACAAATTTTAGCTACAAATTTTAGCTGATATTCCCAGAAGAATTGAACAGCTTTTCATCCTCTACATAGATGATTAGCTTTGATCAGCTGCTACAAACCCACCCAGCCTCACCCTTATTCTTCAGACGTTGTTAATGAGGAAAACAGTTTCTCAATTTCATGACCTTTGTGTGATAACTTGTAGTATATGTCTATCACTGATATCTAAGAGATTTTAAAACTTTTTCCTGGGAGAAAATACCCTCAAATTCTGGTATGAACTACTATCTATTTTCTATAAACAAATCATCTAGCATTAGTTTTTCATCAGGTGTTGTTTTGAGGAGGAAAAGTTCCTGCTGTTTCTTTGCAAGGGCTCAGGAGAGGAAAATGTGGAATTAACCTGAGAAGAACAGAAGCAGAAAGAAAGGAATAGGTATATGAAGAATACATTAAATACATGAAAAATTCTTTCTTAGGTTTAAAGTTAGTCTGCAGGTTTAAAAAGGGTGGGTTTTTTGCCTCATATTTTATGCTGGTTGCTAAAGATACATGTGGTTTAGGGTTTTGAAGACTTCATACTTATCTCCTGCACTTTGAAAGCAAATGATGAGAAATAAGTGAGCAGCGAGTGGAAGATGTGCAGCAGAAAGATGACAGAAAGCCTGAGATGTGCATTGTCAAACAAATGTCATTGTATTGTCAAAAATATGCAAAACATTGGCTGAGAGCAGCTAATTTGAGTGACATAATCACTGTTCTATTTTTCCCACCTGGACAAGAGAGTTCTCTTGGCTGCTCTGTCACTATTGATACCTGATTTTAATAAGCATTAAAATTCATGCCAACACCTTGAAATAATGACAAATGTAACAAAAATATCTTCAGGCTCTGTATTAGGCAAGTTAACATAAATATTGGTGGATAGGTCTTGAGCCAGTGTGGATCAATGTGCCTCACTTGGAGTCAAAGCTATTATGTGTAATTACACAACTCCAGCTCTTAATTCTCTCTTTTCCCCTTGAGGGATGGATTTTTCCCAAACATCTAAAAATGGATAGGAACATCTTGTCTCACTATAAATATTCAAGGAAAGCCAGGTACCTGATACACACAGATGTCATTGCTAGTAGGCTCTTTGATGGTACAAACCAGGGAGATCTGTTTGAATTTCTGTATTTTTTGGGAAGTAATGGGATTCTCTCACTTCTTGTCTTGCTCATGCAAACCAAACCTCGTTGCAAATAACTTTTGGGGGCTAAGCTGAACATATGTGCAGAAACAATCTCTGAAACCTTGAAATTTCTTCAGCTATGAGTAAAACACAGGGCTTTTTTCTTGCCTCCAAATGTAAATGCACAGTTCCCATTGAGATGCTTGGCAGTGGATACACATAACTTGAGGTAAGAAATTGGTGGATTTCAGTCAAAATAATTACAAAGAGTGTTGTTTATACAGTGATGTATTTCCCCAGTAACATGGTATTAAGAGTGGAAACCAAAGTGCTGCACACTTATGGGCCAGCTATGCTGACTCCAAAAATAAATAATTGTGCAGCCAAATTGCCTGGACACTCTGTATGTGCTATACTGAACATCTTTGCAAGTATAATTAATAAATAATGCGATTTTTAGCTGTGGATTATCTTTCTTGCATTTGCTGTGTCGATCTCATTCTAAAAATCAAATAAAGCAAATAAAGAAAACAAGAACAGCAACAAATGTTTGGTAGTTTTAAATTTAAACTGCTGGGTTTTCTTTAGAAATAAGAATCTGAGTTGCACTGCAGTTTAAGAAAGCAGTAAATTTGTTTGTTTTATAAGTTTTGTTTATTTTTATCATAGCATATTAGATCACTTGCTCTAATACTGTGGACACAGAATGCTGAATAGATGTCTCGAAGATTAAATGGCATCTGGAATATTTCCAGGACATCTGTTACATAATTTAGGTATGCTAATTCCTAGCAGTTACAGTGTAAAGTTTTTAATCACTTTGAAAATGTGACTGTCCTTGACTTCTTACACATAAAGAAATAAAAGTAAGTTATATGACAGTGAAAGTAATTGTCTCTCAAATCAGGTTATACCCTCGATTCCTTCGTCAGCCTCAGATCATACCAACAGTTCCTCATTTCCCATCCTGAAATGTGACAAAGCTTGTCCTGGAGTCTGGTACCTTCAAGAAGCTCCAGAAGACAGAGAGCACCAGCTGTTATGTGACTCCATGCAAATAGGATTGTGTCACAAAATGATGATTAATTAAACTAGGAAAAATCAACGAGGTGCATTTTTATCATCTTCCCCAGTTCAGAGTTCTTATTGACTAACATGAGTGAGTTTGCTCCTGGTGAGCCTGATTTGTGTTGTGCTTATTAAAATTATCTTTGAAAAACTTTGTTTGTCAGGGTTTTGTGTTCTTTTTTTCATCTGAATAAGGTGCACAAATGGCACTTGCCTCTTTTAAAATGTATTTACAATTTGTAAGAATTCAAAACTTTAATTGCACAACAATCCAGTCTAATTGGTTGTTTGTTAGGGCTTTTCATCACCTGAATCTTCACTTGCTCATTGTTTGTCTTGTGTACAATGATTCATTAGACATCTTAGCATGACAGAAATCTTGAAATTTCTTGAGTGTTTACAAAGAATTGCTGTTTTTTCATAATTGTATTTGATGTAACAGGAACTGGTAGTGTGGAATATAGATAGTTTGCTCTGTTTAACTTTTGTAATAGGTACAGAGCTTATTCTAAAAATCTCTCTCTCTTTTCAATGTAATTTTTCCACCTCTTCAAGTACCTACATAATCTTAACTGTGTTTCTGACATTATTTATCAAGTAATTAAAAAAGATAATATTACTAGAAGGTAAATATTTTTCTTAAAGTTGAGATAGAGATATAGACAAGAAAGAACTGAAGTTACCAACATTTCATAAAGGATAAATGACACAGGTAATTTTTTTTTGTAGTCTGATACTGATCTTGGGCAAAATAATGGAGCAGCAGACAGGGGACTGAATTAATATTAAAGGTAAAGAAAGATAAAACAATTAATAGTAATCAATACTGAAGAAAAGGTCACCAAACTAATTGAGTATCTTGGCTAACATGACAAAAAAATTGGCTTATGGTGGAGTAGACTGCAACTGAACATTTGACTTTATTAAATATATAAATATATAAAAATAAAAAATCCAGAAAGTTGTTTTCCCTTACATTTCATAAGGCAAGTGTGAAAGGGGGTTGATATTTGTCCATAGGGGGTTGACATTCCATTTGTTTTCAAATATACCAGTTCTTGCCTGTGTATTGTCTCAACCTCTGATGGGTTGGTAGCTACTGTTACAAGAAAAGTATCTTGGTAAAATTATTTCTAAAATAATTAAGGATCATTTCAAATCACCAGATCAAAATGAACTACTAGTAACCAAATGGGTTTTGTTTTACAAAGAATTGCCAATTGAGAAAAAAGGGCGACATTACCTCTGCTTCTATTGACAAGAAATTTTCTAGAATTCTGGTTTCCAATTTTCACTCGACAGCTGAAAAAAACCCTGAAAAACCAAGATAACACAGAGAAAAGCCTTGAGAGTAAATGGAAGGGTTGGAGAATACAGTGAAAAACACAGGTAGTTCCATATACCTAAATTATGAAAAGAAAGAATGAAGTTGCATGAAGACAGTCTCAAAGAACTGAAGTGGAAATGTGGAACAGGATCATAAAAAACTTTAACACTCTGTGTCTATTTGGCAGCTGGAAAACCAAATCTGATTCATGCAGTGCTTCCACCTTTTCTATGGAGAAGATAAAAATAGCAATGCCAGCAGTAAATTTAAGCCATAGAACTAAATGAGTTTTCCTGAATCTGCACAAAGCTTGGTTGGGATCTGCTGAGGTACCTGAGTCCCAGAAAAGAGGGAAAGGAGGATGGAGTGGGAGGACAGGACATCTGGAAGTTGTGCAGGCATCGCTTTATTGGGATGTATTCTGGCTTTCCAGCCACAGCAAAGTGACAACTTGCACTCAGTAAGTGCCAGATTCTGAAGCAAAAGACAAACTGTGTAATTCTCAGGCCAACAGAAGTTTTAACCAAATAAGCCTGACCTGTGAACATCGCGTGGGCAAATGTTCCCCAGGATACCCTGTCCAGGGAGATCATGGAAATTTTTCTGAAATTAAGCCTCTGGCCTGATTCCTTTAAAAGATTGACACTGATTATCTGTGACAGGGATTACAGTCCCAGCCAAGGTAATCAACTGCTCACTGCACCGTGGCTGCACATCATTAGTTAACGATGGCCACCATTGCTCACATCTGTCTTGCTCAAACTCTGGAGACAAAAGGCATTTCTCTTGCTGGATCCCATTGTCTCTCTTTCACTGCCAAGCTTCTAAGTGACTCTCATGTGTTCAATTAAGTTCTCATTTACTTCTCTTTAGTTCCTCCGACACCTTTTTCCA
>NW_005054516.1:662209-666388 GCF_000277835.1 Geospiza fortis
ACAGGCTGCCTTTAAATCCGCAACACCGTTGCCCTGAGGTAGCTCAAGAAACTGTGCTTTTTTCAGAAAGCCACACTGAAGGCTCCAGGGCCATCATTATCTTTTCAGGCCTGAGCAGTAACGTCTGCCTTTATTTCCTTTTCTGGGTGACAGTTCTGAAGGGCTGACATTAATCGCCAACAATCTCATGATGGCATGTAATTGCATATATCAAAAAATATTCATCCTGGGGGCAGCTGCCAGTGTTGGAAAGCTGGATATCAATCCAATTAAATCCTAGCATGGAGATAATTGTTTGTCACTCACTCCAAGGAAGAGAGTGACATTAATGCTGTGTCCCACAAGTGACCTTTACGTCATCTGGCCCTCATCAACTAATTAAAAGGGTTATGAGCATATCCCACGTCAATCACATTGATTCAATAGACTGAGCTAAGCACAGAGTGAAAGTAAGAATGAAAACTTTTTCTCTCCAACTTCTCTTTTCTGGACGATATTGCTGATATTAATAACAAAGTGCATTATGCTGATTATGATTTAATTGCAGCAACATAGAAGGAAGTAGTTGAAAATGGAGACATATAGCCTCTCCCACAGCTACAGAGACACGGTTTCCTCTCTGAAGAAAAAGGATTTGAGGAAGAAACATTAAGAAAATATATGAAAATTTTCAAGGTCTATTATAAGTTCCTGTATCTTTCTCTACATCAAAGCAGATACAAATGGGAATGATTTACAGAAGTGGGGGAAAATCTACAATATCTGTGAGTTGGGCCAGTTGAGTTCTTTCAGCTCAAGTGATTTAGTGATTACAAATCAGAGAAAAAAAACAGAAAAAACAAAATCTGTCCCTGCCTTTCTCTTTATAAAGGCATTTGATCACCAGCTCATATTCTGTTTACTTAATTAGTAAAGGACATCCATGACTGGTGCATGGGGAAATGGAATTCCACCTCTGTGTACACAGGGGAAGCCATTTACATGACATTGTCTTAGTGCTGTAACAAGATACTTTTCTAAAGCCTTTTGCTATAATTATAGTTTCTTTAATTAGCAAAGAATACTCCAATTAGTGTCTTTGCACATTGCAGACATCATTACTGCTACATTAGCCATGCACTTCACTTGCTTCAGTGGTTTTGAATTAAGTATAGTTCACATTCAAGGTTCCTCTTTTAACTTTTTAAATTCTCCATGATCTAGATTAATATTATGACCTATATGGTATCCTTCTCATTACTCCCTCCAGATCATGTTCTCTAGTCTGCTACTCTAGGTCTTTTTACTTTTTGTTTTGATTAATATATTGTCTTTTTTAGCAGCAAATTTTCAATCTTTTTTTTTATCCAAACACATTTGTGCCTTGTCCCAACTTAATTTAAATTTACTATTAAATTGCAGTCATTTATGACTGCTTCTAACTTTGTGATTTAATTTAAACTTTCAATTATTTCTGCTGAACTTCAGGGATGCTTTTAATTCTTACAAAGGAGTGACAAATCTCTTTTTGGTACACGTGGTAAAGTCTCAGCTCCAGAAGATACATTTTTTATAATTGTTATTGCAAAAATCTATTTCTGTCTAAATTTATCCCCAATTTTCTTTGTGAATAATTTGAAGTATGAGGTGTAATATTGGTGTTCTTCTAGCAAAGACTGTGTCTTAATCTTTCAGTAGGTGGCTTATCTCTCCAACCCTTATCTGCCATTTTTCACAGGCTTTATATTTAAAAGCTCTATCATCATGTCTTAATAAGGTAAAAACCAAAGCTGCCTCAAGACAAGCTGAGTCCAAAGAAGACTTGGTCCAAATCCATGAAAGGATCCTTGATTTTTTTTTTCTGTCATCCCAATGACTTGGGAAAGATGGGGATGACCTCAGAATTCAAAACACTCTTTGCCTTTGCTGGCACCAGGCCTGCAGTTGCCATTTGGAACAGCACTCACCTGACCAAAAGGGATAAAAGAGACACTTTTACATCTGAACTTGTCCCTCAAAGGTTTTCCCTTTGAAGAGACAGATAGAGGGAATTTTGGAATGCTATTATAAACATCTGGAATGGGGAAAGAAGATTTGCACCTTGTTTCCCTTAATTTACTTTAAGTGGAGCATAAGCTATATTCATTTAGATCCCTGTCTAATTTGGGTCTTATTTCATTTAATTTGCATTCTTACTTGAAGATCTCATAACTCTTCTGGCCCAAGCAGCCACCACTGTTAATTTTTTTGCAGGAATTTTCCCCATGAATAATTTGAAGATTACGATAATTTAAGGTGATTCCCCCCATTCAGGGAAGATCACATTGGAAAAATATTCCTGTTACAAAGTTTTGGGTGTGCACATAATTGCACTTATTAATCCTCTTATCTTAAATATTGAACTTACATGGTGACAGAAGATCCTGATTCCATAAATTTGTAGACCATATGGAGAAGCACTGCAGAAAAAATATTCTTTTCACAAAATAGATCAAAACAGAAAGAGGGGAAATTCCAATCCCAGTGTTACATAGAAAGATTCTGCAAGAGGCACATTGAGACAGACCTCTTAGGGCTTTTTCCTGGGGTTTAACTACACCAGTCACCCCTTTTTTCAGCCTGCTTCAAGAATTTAGACCAAAATTATATTTATTTTTTATTTCAGTCCTGTCTTATATGAAAGAACATCTACTGGAGAGCATTTGTCATTTTAAATCTCTACTTATTTCATGCTAATGAAAGGAGAGACACAGATCACCATTATAAAACAAATCCTTGACAACATCAGCAATATCCATCTTGTTGCAGCAGCATTTTGGAGCACAGCTATTTGTTTCTTTCCCCTTCATTAAAACATTTTATCATGTTAATTATCATTATGACAATTTTAATATTAGAATTCATTTTACTACCTGCAAAATGAAGTCCTTTAAGGATTGTCTTCCCCAGCCATTTCTCTTTCTGAAGTTGGGCAAATACAACTACATTCAGGATAACTTTTAAAAAAATTATCTCCGTTCACTGATACCTAAATTTCAAATCAGTAAATTAATCATAATCTTTCAGTAACTCTGCTGCAATGAACTAATCAGTAGATTCTTTCTCAAGCCCTAAAGTGAGAGAGACTCTGTGCTTTGCATTCAGTGAAATCCACTGCAATAAAACAACACTTTTCTGATAAGAAATTCATTTTTTGTTGCACTGTGTGGTGTAATTCTCTCTGCGTGCACTTGAAGGACCAGATAGAGGAAATTCAAATGGAAGACCTGCACCTATGGCCTTTAAAAACATGTTGTACCTACTAATATATTGTGATATTATTGTCTGGGGGGGTTTTCCCTATGGTGAAAAAATGCCAAATTTCACAACATAACTTTTGAGTCTCAGTCATGTTCCATGTTTGAAACTATCCAGGAGAGGCCTAAAGAAACGAGGGAACATTTTTCTTTTGCTTGCCTGGGGGAAAAAAAAAATCTCCCTAAATAGACAATGCTAAGCTTGTAGCATGCTCAGCATTTGTTTGGAGGAGAAAAAAAGATCTTTAATAAACACTAGAATCCACTTTCAGGGCATTAAATCCATCGCACAATAATGGTTTTAAGATCAATGCACTTAATGTCCAAGCAAAATAGAAAAGAGGACAGGAAAGAAACAAAATCAGAAGCACAAGGGGAGGGAGGTAAAGGAAATTTGAGCAAGTGAGCAGGGGAAGCTGAATTGTATAATTCAGCTGTTGGCTTTGATAACTGTCTTTAACTGGGGACAGAGGTCAATGGTTCTCTTCCTCTGCTATGGATAAAAGAAAAAATTGAAAATATAAGATTCCAGGTTAGAGATCTGTTCCCACAGCAGAATTCTGTGTCTTCAGTAATGAAGTTAGCACAGCTCTCACAGGCAGCATTTCCCAATAATGGGCAATAAAGCTTGTCTGCCCCACATTAACCCAAGAATACGTGCTTCATTCATTCAAAAAAGAGGAATTGATGGTTGATAAGTAATGGCTGAAATCCCACTGCATATCCCAGGGATTTAGCAAAATTCAGGAGACAGGAGTTTTGGACATATCTTCTTTGGGACAAAGATTTAAATGCAAAAAATACTATATATGAGCAGAGGCAGTCCAATCCAACCTCAGGTCACACAATCTAACTTTCAATATTTTTCTCTAAAGTCCTTAAGGTGAGTTACTGAATTTCAGTC
>NW_005054516.1:666447-701888 GCF_000277835.1 Geospiza fortis
AGTCTTCTCTGAATGAATTTATGGATCAAATATATCTACTTGGAAGCTTTAAGATAAAAGAAATTTGAAACAGAAATATGAATCCTGGGCCTTGGTAATACATAAAAAAAATAAATTATAGTCCTCTGTGACAGCAGCTGATAACAAAAGACAGACCCACACTCTGCAGTTATTCATTAAAGCTCTTTGGTGTGTGTTCCTTTGCTTTCAGACAGAGAAAGGTTTGCTAGGATAAGATGAAAGAGACTTGTAACTCTTCTGTACAGTGTGCATATTGATGCTGTGTGCTTTGGGTGAGGGATCCAATTGCAGGACTGGGTTTTGTACTCTGCTTCAGGCCACTTCACTTTTCTGCACCCCATCAACTTCCTGGTCCCCCAAGGAGACCCAGAAAGATAAAGGGCATGAAAAATTCTGGTGAGACACACAGGCTCTTTATTCTTCAGATTTTGTTTCACATCTCTGATCCGAGAGTAGCTTTACAGTCATAAAATTTGCTGCAATATATTTTGTATGTTTTAGTTACATAGGTCCCGTCCTGACAGAGAATATAAGCATTCCTTCTCATGCCCTTTATGTGTGTTAGAAAGGACAAGGAGTTCTGTTGACTGAGTTTCCAGAAGGGTAAATATGTAAGTGATGGATGCAGCTCAACTTCCAGGTGAAGACATTCAAAGTTAGGTGTTGAAATTTGTTGAGTTTGTGAGGGTCCCCAGGACAAGGTGAGAGATGAGAATCTGACTCCATGTTCTTAGAAGGCTAATTTATTATTTTATGATATTATATTATGTTAAAGAATGCTATACTAAAATTATACTAAAGAATACAGAAAGGATACAGACAGAACACTTAACAAGAATGAATAAGAAAAACTTGACTCCTCAGAGCCTCGACACAGCTGGCCATGACTGGCCATTAAGTTAAAACAATTCACATGTTTGGATAAACAATCTCCAGACCACATTCCAGAGCAGCAAACACAGGAGAAGCTGAGGCTTCTCAGCTTCCCAGGAGAATAAATCCTGGGCAAAGAGGATTTTTCAGAAAATATGACAGTGACAGAAATGTTTATGATCTCAGTGCCTAAGCTCTCATTCCAGCCCATTTCCATTACTCAGAACAGAAAGTTGTGTCTGTGAAGTGTTCAGATGGCCAGGTGGAATCATCCACAAGGCTGAAAATGCTTCCCTAAATCCCACTCACTGGCTGGGTGCCCTCTCCTGCGCTTGGATACAGAGTTCACACACAGGCACCTACGAGGCAGCACCAACATTTAGAAGCTTTCATCTACAGTTGAATCCCACCAGATTATATCAAAAGACATGGATATATAACATGGGGCAGAGCTTCGCAGAAATACCAACATTATTTATCTTAACTATCCTATAGGAATTCCACTATTCAGCCCAGATAATTCATCATGCTAGGTAGAGATCTTCAAAGCTGTGGCTGAAAAATATATATTTTTTTGTCCCAAGACACAATTGTTCTCCTAGTTTTAATACATGTTAAATATCATTGGCATAAAAAGTTGTGAAGTTCATAACTTTTGTTGTGCATGTGCCACATCTTGGCTGACTCTTCCCAAGGATACTTAGACCATGAAGAAGAGTGAAAGAGAAAAAAGCAGAACGCATTATTCTAGGTTAGGTAAAGTACAGACTTGACTTGCTTTGACATTGCAAAATCATTTTATTCCAACCCCCCACCAACACATAAAAGACAAGCAAAATTCTCTGTTTGAAATGAAAATGTCAAGAAAGTCAAGAAAAAACTTATTTTTTTCAGTAGTCTGCAGAGTTTTTCCTGCATTTCCCAGGCAGATCTCTTCATATTATCAAGGTCCTTATATGATATCTGTGATTTCTGCAAAACTAATTTTATCCACAGTTACATATCTTCAAAACACTGATCAGATCAAGGGGGGTGGTTTTGCACCTATAGAGATAAATTAGCGCTTGTTTTGATTAATTAATCTGAACTATTTCCACATCTACCTCAAGACTGTGGTACTTGTGCACAGAATACCTCCTCCACAGTATTTCTTGTAAAAAGAGCCTTGGATGTGAAACTCAGACATAGGTATATATAAAATCAGGATAAATATCTGCTCAGACAAATCTCTGTCCATCAACAGAGCCATAACTCCTCCTCACATTTTGCACCTTCCTGTAGGCAGAAATCTGGAAATCAGAAATCAGTGTTAACAAGCAAATGAGGGGCACTCCTAGGATGCATCCCAGAGATGTCCATCTGCCCCAGAATTTTGTGGGCAGGGTACCTCCTGTCCTCACCTGGATCAGGATCTTCCCTATCCCCAGTTACTCGATATCTGCTGTTCAGTGGCAGCTCTGAGCTCCTCTGGATTACAGGAACAACAATTACAGGCTGACCTCTTCCATAATTCTCAGTACTCTAATTTATCCCATATATCTTAGACTGAATTTAGAATACCTCAAGTAGAGGTCACAAGGCAGATGAGGGATCCTCAGAATTGTCAATGTGCCCCTCCAGTTGTAGACCAGGTCAGAGCCAGTTCTCTCTTTCAGAATTATTAATTCCTTTAAATAATTAGCAGACATGCCACTCAATTATCCTTGATTTCCACATCCCATTTAAAGGTCACTAGGTTTCAGAGTCATCCTTAATTTGGCATAAAAATTGTCTGTCCTTCCCAGCTCTGGCTTTACATCCCTGCAATCTGAAAAGCACAAAATTAACTTTGACAGCATTAACTCTTTGGTACAGTGGAGTGTGCATACTTCCTCTGCTTTCACTCATGGCAAAAGACATTGTTCAATTATTTAAGTTTAAAGAAAATTACATTTCCTCACCTGTTTTAAATAAACTATGTCTCTTTTTATAGATCATATTTCAATATTTATACTTATTGAATGTATTAGGACAAAATTGATGTCAGAAATTGTAACACAGTAAAAAAAAAATCCTATCCTGAATTCTCTCCTCCTTTATCCTTGTAAGCATTATTAAAAAATAGAAGATAACCTGATTTTATTTTATTTATGATGTCCTTTGGGTCACAGAGAAATTGATTTCTCACAGACCAACTGAGTTTCCAATATGCAGAATAAAAAGCTGAATATTCTTAGCTATGCTCCATGACTGATTATTGTCCTTTCTTCTTTCCTCTAGGTGATGCCAAATGAAATTGCATTCAGTGAAAACATATAAAATATAATTAACCTTAGCAACCCAGTTATCCTCTGTGTCCCTTTTTCCACTGAGTACAAAGTACAGAGAAACATTTCTTCTTTACAATTACTAAAAAATTCCGTGACAAAACAGAGAGTTAGCCAAGTGTTGCTGTACCACAGGTAGCAATATTGAGATATTCCAACTTGCAGCAGTGGTGTGGAATGAGAAGTTTTTTTGAGTTTGGGTCCTTAGTTCAGTCAATATTTTCAGCCAGTATTCCCTTATGAACTGATTCTGTACCTTGAAACAACCTCAACAATTAGACTGAGTTGTAGCCCTGTCCCCGACTGACTTGGAGATCCTGTGTGCATCCCACTCCCTGTGTGTTTGTCACCCTCCCACTCTTGCCTGCTTTACTGGAATGTAGGGAAGATGAGGCAGTCATTTGATAAATAAATTATTGCACGATTTTCTGACATTACCTATAGCAAATGCAGGTGAGCCCCCGGTGTGCGGAAAGAATTATGAGCAGGACTCCATGATATCAGAAGGCTAATTAATTACTTTATTCAACTATATTATTCTATACTATATTACAGTTCATCTAAACTGAAACTGAACAAGAACTCAACAAAATCTCGTGACTGTCTCCTGACCAGTGGTCAGGACACAGCTTGCAGAGACTGGTCAAGAAAACAAAACACTCACACCAGAATCCAATCACCAAATTCCTTCAGGGAAACAATCTTCCATAATGCATTCCACTTGTGCACAAACACAGAGCAGCAAACGAGATAAGAATTGTTTTGATCATTCTCTTCTCTGCTTCTCTCAGGTTCAGAGAAAGTGAATCCCACAATTACCAGTAGGGCCAAACCACAGGATAGCAGCAGTTTGGCATCTCTAGAAAGGGATCCTGGCACTCCCCAACACTCACCAGGAGACAGTGGCTGATTGTCAGAGGAATTAATTAATTATTTAATTAGTACCTGGCTGCACAGAGCTGTCTAGTTGGCTGCTCTCTGTGAGCAGGAAAGATGGTGAAACTGATTGGGAGATCCTTGGATTTTGTTTAAAAGCTGAGGTGCCAGTTAGTACCAGATATCCTTCTTCCACTTGGCACTTTTGGTAAAACCTCAGCGAGCAAATCCTCTAGTTCAGTCTTAGAAACCCATCAGCTTAACACAGAGATGTTGCCTTAGGGCTAGGCAAAAAACCTAAAATCCGTATCATTTTGGGTTGTTGCTGCTATCATGTGTTCAACTATCATTATGGAAAAGTATTTCTTAAAATGCTGAATTAATTTACAGGATCTGCTGACAGAAGTTGTGAGAAATGCACTAGTAAATTACACATTAACTGTGAATTTCCAGAGGACTCAACTTCCATCAATACCTAAATAACACTAAATGGTTGCAAAGAGCCACAGGTGAGTCTAAACATCTCAGGAGATCAAAATCACCTGGGGATCCATGTCACCACTGATACCACAAAACTCACTGCAGCTGAAGCTTAATTGTTATTATGGTTGAGCTTCATGTATTAAGGCCAAGAACAATTTTCCCAAACTCTTCTGATTACCATATTGTCACGAGCTCATATGAGTTATCTTTGGAGTTCACTTTGAATCTGGAATTAGTAAAATTAATTCATTTGCTTAGCAGTTCTTTCACACCTGATTGTTTCCTCATTTGTCTTTTCTATTGCCATTGAGGAGACAAACAAAGAAAATTACAAGTGATGGACAGCTTATCACTCAGCTGGGCTGTGGACACATTGTTTAATGATACTAGGGATAGCCCAAAATAATTCTAAAGTTCCTGGGAAGGGTGAAGAAAAGAGAAACTAAAGATAAGAGAGTAAGACATATGTTTCCTTCAGAAAACACCATTCCTCCATAAATAACAAGAAATAATTTCCAACTGGCTGTTTCCAAAACTACTTATCTCTTACTCTCTACCTAAAAAGATACCCAAGGGATTCAAGCAACTGCTGTGTCCTCAATTCTTAGGAATTTATCATTTAGAAACACAAAGCTCAGAGTACAATTAAATCTTTCCTCTGCCAGGCTTTGTGTAAATCAGCAGATGCAGAAGGCACATCACAGAGAGCACAGATGAATAAACAGAGACCATCTCTGTGCCTCCTCCATGGGGATAAGCCAGAAAGATCAGCATTCCCTAAAGCAGCTGCAGGTGTCCATGTTCATTGTCCACAGGGTACAGAGGGGTCCACACAGCCCTGTCAGGACCCCAAGCTGAGCATCTTCCAGGTCCTACCCAGCCTTCCACAGGCAGCACAACTTCCTGGCAAGGGGATGGAGATCCACAGGCAAAGAACAAAACACAGCAAAACAAATCCCAAATCACAGAGCACTTTGCTGCTTGGCTGTAGGGCTGGAGTCCCCTGAATTTCACAGATTCAGGTGTTTGGGAATTTTGAACTGGAGCCTGAGCTGGTGGCCTTGCTCACATCATGGTGCAGATGCAGAAACAAAGAAATTCATTTGTTGTCTCCTGGAGACCAAAGGCAGCAGCAACCTATGGGCAATGCTTGCAAACTCCCTTTCCTTGTTTCATCTATTGGCAAATGCCCCTTATCTAATATCCCTATCTGTAAATTTTATATTTCATTACCCAAAGTGAAATCACGTCTGTGACTCAAGGAGCAAAGAATTCAGACCAAGCCTGCCAGTCATGTGTTTTCAGTCCAGGCTAAAATAAAAGAGTCACTGTGATAGCAAATATCTGTATACACAGCACTGCTTTCATCATCCTCTCTCTGTCAGAACTTCTTTTGATTTTTTTTTCATATTCTGTTATGTATAAAGGCCATACATTGACTATTCTATGTACTCAGGTTGATTTTGAGACTGTTCCCTTCAGTTAGATGAGAAGGAGCTTGACTAAGTGTGTTGACATAGTTTAGTTATTTAAGACAATTAAATAATTTTTTCTGTGCATGTATTATTGAGCACTTCTAAATATCAGCACCAGTTTATGTATTGATGAACACTTCTGTAGATTAATAAGGTTTGGTTTGGGTTTTTTTTTCCTTTTTTTAAGAGAAACCTGTGCAATAAATGCTGAGCAATGGCAAAACTTTGAAACATAAAAATAAATCCAACAAAATACATACTGATAAGCTCAAAGGGAAAAATCAAATTCAAGGAAGAATTGGTATTTCAAAGAAATGTACACTGTAGTACTATATATTAACTCTATTTTGGAGTATATTGCAGTATCATAGCCCCCCAGTTATCTGGAAAAAGGGATGCACTGATACAGATATTTTTATAGGACCAAATCCTAGAACACTTCGAACTCATATTGCAGGATGTTTTCTCAGCTGTCTGGTTATTCTGTTTTATGAACCAGCTTTTTCTGAAGGATGCTTTCTGCACTCAGTTGGGGCTTAGGCTCTGAGAAATTTCCATTACATTGGGCATCCTGGGATTTATTGAATAGAAATTGCTGCAGAGGGAAGGACTTTGGTTTCTCTCTAAAGCTGGGACTGGTAAGGTGAAGCCCTCACTTCCATATAACCTGGGGCTGCATGCCCTGCTGATTACTCTTGTCATTTCTGAGCTATAAACGTTACCTAGCAGCTTTAGCCTCATTATGATGAGCACAACACACACAGGGAGAACAAAGCAACATTGTGCTCTTTGAGTCACGCCTCTTGGAAACACACCTTCGACCCAAAGACAGCTTTATTGAGACATGGCCACCCTCAGAAAGAGTGAAGCAGTGACATTAATTTCCAAGAACAGATGGGGGATTAGTTATCATTTAATTTGTCCATCCCTCAAATATTACAATTTTTCCCCTTGGCTTACCTTAAGGAAAACATGACATATGCATCAATAAATTGGATCTCAGTCTTCTGAAAACGAGCTCAATAACATATCCATCACATGCTCAGTAACATATCCATCACATGCTCTTCTAGTCACTTCTACCTTTGCAGGAAAATCTGCAGGACAAATATTGTCTTTAGAATCCAGATAAAACTGGACCTACTCATCAGCAATAGGTATTTATTATTATTATTATCATCATCATCATATTACTATTATTACTATTATTATTGTTTTACTATTACTACTATTACTATTATTATTAATAGTATTATTTATTAAATTTTCAACAAAGCAAAAAATGACATAAATTGAGGATGTGAGAATCCACTAACCATATATTCAAAATCAGTAGCATTTCCAATGGATTTCTCTGCTTTTCAGATCAGGAGGTAAGCCCAGGCCCCATACTTAGCTTTCAAGGACCTCTGACACAGAAGAGGTAAAAATCGAGGGATTTCATCTTCTGGTGCTGGATATTTAGATTCTGTTTTCCCAGATTAAAGCAGGCTGCCAGTAAGCAAATATTTTTTTTTAATGTTCAGAAATTACAGTATCATAGAATCAATTAGGTTGGAAAAGACCTCTGGGACCATCGAGTCCAACTCAGAACCAAACCCCTGCATTTCAACTATTGCTGTGTCTAGTCTTTTCCTAAACACCTCCAGGTCAGAGACTCCACCATCTCCAGATAATAACTTCATATTAGCCTCAATTAAATCTCATTTTAAAATATTTTTATTTCTTGAAAAACGGGTCCATGTCACATTATGAGGCACACGTAATTTAAAGCTTCCTAGTGCCCTGGAGTTTTGTTTGTTTCAGTTCTATTTTCTAACTACCAGCAATGTATGATCAGTGGAAATTAGAAGATATTCCAATAACATCAATAAAAGTTGGTGAGTAAAAAAGCCTGGTAATTGCCCATGATAACAAGTCCTTTAACTTTTCTATTTAGGCTTGAAAAATTACACTATGATGTTCTGATAATTTTTTTCCTCCTGATTTTTCTCCTTCCACCTGCTCTAAAATGTAAACAAACCAAAACATGGATGCTCTTTTGGGGTGAGTATTTACTACCCTGTGAACATTGAGCTTCAGTGTATCACAAGTGTGGCATCATTTATTCAGACATTCTTTGAAAAATTGCATTCTCCAGATTTTCTGCATAAACAGGAGGGATCTGCTTGTTTTATAACTGAGCTGAGCCCTGTGAAGCACAAGCTATGCTCCTGAACTATCAATTCAAGGGATTCATTTAGAGCAAAAAATGTTTTAAGGCTGTCTACTTGACAGGAGGCATATTTTATAATCTTTCACTTCTCCCATTGTGTAGGAAGCAATTCTACACTGGTAGTTTAACCTTCATCTACAAAGAACAATTGTTCTCTTCATGAAGTCTGTACTGTTTTCACTTCAGGAAAACACTGAAGAAATTATTAATGGCTAAAGTTCCAGGAAGAATTGTGTTCTTATAGCAAACACTGCCAGTTAAATGCAGACAAATATTGGTTTAAAGGTATATAATTCCTAACATCTGGGAGGGTATTTTTTTGTTCGGTTGGTTTTGTTTTGTTGTTTCATTTTTCCATTTCCTGTTTCTCTTTTTTGACATGCAAATATCTTAAAAATCTCTTCCAAAGAGTTGATGAAACCTCCATAACAACATCCAACCAAAAAATATACATCCAGTCTGTGTGCTGCAGTATTTCTGAAAGAAAATTACTAAAATCCTATTTCAGGACCTGCTTATTAGTGGTAGGAGGTGGTAGTAGAAGAAGAATTAAATATAAATTCTACAAGATTCATAGGGTCACGTGCTAAGAAATGACAAGACCAATGTAGAAACAGTTTTGGCAAATGTTCCAAATCCCGGGTTTCCTTATTCCAGAAAAATATAATCCAGAAAATCCAAAAAAATACAATCCATTATTTTCATAATATATATTTTACAGAAAAATATATATTATGAAAATATCATTTCACTTGAAATATATTTTTCAAATATAATTTCAAGTGAAATTATATTTTCTCAGCCTCAGCTCTTTTGAACCAGGCTGTCCTTCCAGGGCTCAGCCAGTTTCTAGGAATTTGGCATTATTTTGGCCACTCCTATTGCTGTGAATCCTTTTTTAACATAGAGTCTTGTTCCACATATTCCTAGGCAGGTTCCCCCAGGACTGAGTTGCTTTGCAAAGAATGGACAATGTTTTTACCATATCCTCCTTCAACCACCTATAGGCAGATTTACTGCCTTTGACCAAAAATAGGATGAATTATGTATTTAATAGATGAGAGTTTAAACCTGTGATTCCCATTTTCACATAAACATCTTACCCCTACTTTCAAGTTAACAAAAACAGCTTTGAAATTAAGATTCTCCAAGGGATGGAGCATCTCTCATGTGAAGACAAACTGAGAGTTGTGGTTGTTCAGCCTGGAGGGGAGAAAGCTCCAGGGAGAACTTCCAGGACCTTCCAGCGCCTAAAGGGACTCCAGGAGAGCTGGAGAGGGGCTTGGATAAGGGTCTGGAGTGACAGGACAAGGGGGAATGGCTTCCCACTTCACATCTGGATGACATTAGTAGAAATCTTTAAGGCAAGATCACTTTTGTTAGAATTAAAAGCAGTTTAAAACATGGTAACTCATTTCAGTAAAAAAATAAATAAATTAGAGTCTGGCTTCGTTCTGTTACTTTGAGGGCTGTGTGAAAACTAAGAACTAGGAATATAAAAAATGCTTAGAGCATGTACCAGGAATTTACAAATAATAATAATAATAATAATAAAAGTCTGATTTAAAATATCTGAAAGCTTGAAATTGGACTTTATTTATATGAAAATAAGGCAATAGCTAAACAGAACCAGTAAAAATTTAAGAGGACCACATTTATACAAATAAACATGAACACAGCCAGAAGAAAATCAGCCTATATATCTATCAAAACAAATAAAAGACAGCAAGAACAGAGAAGAGATTCTTTTTAGCAGAGGATTTTGTCAATTACAGATCTAACCAGCCACAGCTGAATAACATCCATGCTTGGGTGAAAGATCACTGTCACAAATCAAGCCCTGTAGACGAGCCACAAATAGCTGTGCTCAATTCATCAGTAATTTTACATGAGCTGAGCTCATCCCTGCATTCTCCCCATAGCCCACAGACAAATTCACTGTTTGTGGGGCACAGAGGCTGCACTGTAGTTTTCCCATTGGGTCCCACCCTGCTTTTTTTACCTAACACCCCCTTTTCAGAAAGAATTAGCTGATGAAATGAGTACATTAGAGTCCTGTTTCTGTGTTTATTCCCTTCTTGCTCTGTTTATGTTTCCAAATACAAATTATAAACTGCAGGTTAAGGCTTCCCATCACATATGTGGGAGTGCTTTCTGCTGAACAACTTCACTGCAAAGGCAAGGCACTGAAGGCATTTTATTCATAGGTGTTGAGTGTTGAGGTGCTTAAAATCACAGGAGTACTCAAAAGTTATGGAGACTCTCTGAGGCAAAAGGAGGTTCCCTGCAGACTCATTATTGGGGTTGTGAAACTCTGGAATTACTACAGAGCTCTCCTGAGACCTGTGGTGCTTTTTATTTAACACGTCCCTCTCTGAACCTGATAAAAACATGTGAAATGCATTGACCCATTTTTCATGAAAATATCTGACCATGAACATATTTTACATATAATGAAGCTGCAGAGATGCAGTCCTTCAGGACATCAATTAATACCTGTGTGAAAACCTCAATTTTCACTGTTTTCAAGAGAGTGGTTTTGGTCCTGTCATATTGACAGTGTCCATTCAGCCCCTGCAGATTTTTCTGCTGGCTTCTCTGCATTCAGACACTGAATCACCCACTTTCCTGTGAGACCACATGCTCTATTCATGCCACAATCAATATCCACAATATTTAGGATAACACAATGCTAAGAAATATTCGATTTTTAATACGACATACCTGGAAGTTGAGGAATGTGCTGATACGAAAGCATGAGAGGAATTTCCACAAAGTACTAAATTGAAATATATGGGCAAGAGTAGGCAGGTTTTTCGTCCAGGTTTAAAAGCATTTATACTTGCTAATTAAGCCCATTGAGGGCATGAGTCAGCTTCATTTTGATCCAATTGAATCCTCCTGGGAATATGATTGACTCTAAGAAAATCTGCTTCTGTGAGTCCAGTCACAATTATAAGATAGGGGCTAATGCTGATGATACAGTTAGTCTGACAGATTGAAACAACTTCAGTTAATTATGATCTTAAAATCCCTAGAGAAAATTTCTAAATGCCTTAATCTATGTTTTCCCAGGGAATCCTGGGATGTATTCCTTCGTTAATTTTTCCTTACTTGTAAAATGATTTTTCCCTGCTAGTTCTATTAAATGACCTGTCAGAGGGAGTAATGAGATGAGTATTTTGTGATTAGTTTGCTCTTTTTGCAGTGTGACCTAAACTGTGGTTTGAGTTTTAACTTCATTGTCACACAAAGGCTTAAAACTCAAATTATGAGGCACTTAAAAAAATATTTAAAAGGTAGAGAAGATAAAAACACACATATGAACTTAAACTAATCTGTGGACATAACCTTTGAAGGGTTTGGTTGAGAGACATTGCCATACAAACAATAGTTCCAGAAATGCCTCAGCTATGAAGAAAATTAACTCTATCCTAGACAAAACCAGCACAGGAGATAAAGTATTACCCACAACACTGGGTGGAATCCACTGCAGTTAATTCTGGGCATCTGCATGTGGACCTTTATCTCTGGAATACTGGTTTGGGTTGCATTTCTAAACAATGGAATAAAGAATGGTTTTTAATACCTGCTGAAATGGACAAATAAAGCAGGTTATCAAACCCCCACTGTCTTTTCTCCACTGGCTGTGAACAGCAACTTGAGAAGCAGCTGAGTTCTCATTCTGGATGTCTAAAACAGAAGGAAAGGTGGCCAGTGAGGAGTTTTTAAACAAGGTTAAAGTCCTACAGAGGAAATATTACCTACTGCCATCCCCTACTTTTGCTTTCTTTGAGGACTTTTAGAACATGAGCAATAGTCTTGTGAGAAAGACAAGAGTAAATACCCCCTGGAAAAAGAAAAAAGCTCTCCCAGTGTGGCACCACTGAACACACAGTGAAACTGCACCGCTGAGCTCAGCCTACTTGCTCTCACCTTGCAGCTGTGCTGCCAGGAAAGCCATGCAAATTAATTGAGTCACTCAAGTGCAGTGTTATAATTCTCTTTTTAATCGACTTGGTCCCATTCTCAGCACTGTTAAAATTCAGGCGTGTACATTCTATCCATTGCCAGGTATAGCATTTCTGTGTTCAATATCTTTCCAGTATTTACCATGGATCACCCTCTTGTCACTGTGCTGAGAACCAGGTCCAGAACAGGCAATGTGTTCATGTCATGGTGCATATACATGAATATTTTGTATTTGCTATGTCAATAATGATTCATTCTCCTGAAGTCACAAGTGCTCTTAGCAGTGCTCTGGAGATTCATCACAATATGTCACACAGTCAAAAAATGCTCATTAAAAGAGTGAGAGAAAATACTAATCTTGTGGCAAGATCAGTGGCAAGAATTTTGGAGAGAATGTCATTGTTTTGGCCAAAAACAAATCAATAGTAAAGGCACAATCTGTTCTCATCCTGCAATCCAGGCAAAATGAAACTGCTGAAGAACTTTGTTCTTCAATTTTCAGTGATATTCAGAACTATTTGGACTGTATTAATGTTTTCTATATGTTCTATTTCTATCACCTAAATCTCTAAGCTTGGAAATTACCTGTAGAAAACACATGATCTAAGGAATTAAAAAACTTTTGATTTTCCAAACACACAAACTAAGAAAAATTTAATTTTAATTTAAATTCAAATTTAGCTTGCATTGTAGCAAAAGATTCATTGCAGAACTGAAGAAAAGGAAAAATAATCACTTCAGAACTTACTACTTTACATCATGCCACTGCATTTCTTTTAGTGATGTTCACTTCTTTCTGCCAGGGTGCCAAAGCATCTTCCACATGGGGAGTTTGTTATGTGGTTTAAAAATTGGGGATTTTTCCTGAAAAATTGAGGAAATACATAGATTTGATGATTATCATAGCATGGTTTATGTGCATTACACTGATGTCAGCTATCGCTAGAATATATGGAGCTCCTTTCACTGGGATTTGTATTCCTTCAAGGCACAGAGGAATACAACAGTATGGCATTTCCCTGCTCCATATTCTATTGCAAAGAAAATCCTGTCTTTTTTTAGGTGCTGTGAGCAAAAGAGATATCAAATAGATGCAATTAAGTCAATAATTACAACAACAGCTTGTAAGGGAATTTGTAGAACATGTATTCCTGGCTGCCTGGCAGAACTGTATGGGGAACTGTGCAAAGAAATTTGCCAAAACCTGAGGTACTGCTAGAAGAACAAGTTGTTCTCACAAAGCAAGGTTTGCAGACTTTTGGAGGTATAAAACAGCCTAAAATGCTTTCTACAAAAATGAAAATTCCTTTAAATTATTAGTTTATTTTGGCTTTTTGTCTCATGGAGATGAGAGCAACTCCATTCTAGTAAGATTAACTAGATATTCTTTTTAAATATATAATATTTAATAATTAAATAATTAAGAATGACTAACCTTTTTTTTAGCAATGAAGACAAAATAGATGTAAGGAAGCATCAATTTGAGTTTGGCTTTCTTAATCCATGTCAAACACTGCCGTCGAAATTGGCTGTCTTGAGTAATCTTGGTTTTACTGGAGAATCTGTCAATAAACGTCCCCAAGAAAAGATGTTCAAAACTCTACAAATGAAGCCAAACTGACCTAGAAAAAAACTTTGGGGGGAAAAACCAGGTCAGTCTTGACTGTTGATGGATCTCCCTCTTTGTTTCTGATGATCTTATTCATCAGTCTTCTTTGAGAACATTATGGGGGGAAATGGAAGGCACCTCGTCTGGTGCAGATGATCCGTTTCATGTGCCATAACAGAATCCTAAAATGGATTACAGCCTAGGAAAATATGGAGGGAAAGAAGGCTAACCTTCAATTACCATGATTAGACTACAAAAGAAAAATAGATCTAATTTTTTTTAAGTGCTCGTATTTCATTTTGTGAATATTTACAAAAAACCCAAACCAAACTAAACCAACAAAAAACCTCCTAATCATAAGTGACTGAGATATTTCATATTGTTGTCTCTCCACCATCTTGTCCTAAAATCCTACTTAGATCAGAATCACCTGGTCATTGCAACCACTCTTTTGCAAGGAACCAAACGTCCAGGAAATGCCAACACCACATGTTTAGAATAAGAATAATCTGGAAGAAGTCAAATAAGACCAATATGTTCAAAAGCTTTTCCATAACTTAAAACCCCATTGAATTACAAGCAGAGTTGCCCGCAAGTTGGTCCCATTGAATTACATTACAAGCAGAGTTGCCCGCAAGTTGGAAGATCAGACTTCAGAGTAGGGTGAAGGACTTTTTTTCTCTAAATTCAACCATTTCTGATCACTGGCCTGCTGTTTCCAGGCTGAGAGCTCCCTGTTCATGCAAACAGTGCTGTGCTCTCGTGGCCTGTGTCACAGGAGGACATAAGGGACACTTGTCCTGCACCAAATTTCTCAAATCTCTCATCCTGAGCAGGTCCAAGTTTACCAATATAAGGACTTTCATTATGACCTAAGCATAGTATCAAATTTTTCACGTTTTCCACAGCATCCTTCCCTCACAATTTACCAAGATATCTCTTTGTTATGAAATTTCATCATTTGTCAATGGGCTAAAAACATTTCTGAAGCTGAAAAAAATATACCCCAAATTTAGTCCGGTTTTGCTTTTGCAAGTAAAATAACTAGATTAACAACAATCATTTACTCTGTCTTTCATGCCCACTTTGTCTTGTAAATTTTTTAGCAGATGATCTTATCTTTTATTGTAAACCATAAAGTTTCCTTTATTTTTCTGCACTCATATAAAGCAAAAATAACCCCACTAAAGTCAACGCCTGTAAAGTGGCAGATGGTAACAATGAAATGTGAAAAACATCTTCTGCTCTTTGCAGGAATATGGCAGGTACTTTCCAAATATCCAAAAAGGAGAATCTAACTTACTCATTTTCTGCCCATGGCAGGGTATTTCTACATGTACAAATAGGAGAGGGATGAGCCCTTACACATTTCACAAGCAGAGGTTCAGAAGTATATCAGCAATTCAGTTTGTCAGAATTTGTTCTTCTGTTGTGCTTTAGAATTGAAACAGGGATTTGCCCATGGCAGGAGACTTGGAATAAGATGATCTTTAAGGCCCCTTCCAACCCAAAACATTCTATGATTCTGTGTTAAAATAACTCTAAAATAGGCAAAAGCTGGAAAAGGTGATCAAACAGGTAATGCTTGAGTCCGTTTTGGGTGAGGTTCATGTAACAAGTGGCAGAGATGAATCCTTCTGAGAATTTTAGAACAGATGAAAGGGACAATCTAAACATAGAGAAAGTGTTTGGCAGGGGTGAAAAGGTTAAAAAGACCTTAGAAAGTGAAATTATTGAAAAGCAGAGGGAAATAGCACTGTTTGAAACCCCAGATATGGCTTTTGGAATATAAAATTTCTCCCAGATTTAGCATATGTGTACTCAATTCCAAGATCTCAGAATTTCCTATGTGAAATGGGGTGATTCACATAATCTATCTGCATCCAGGTTTTGCATCTGTAAAATGAAAAAAAGAAGGGATAAGGGCCAAAACAATTTAGGTCATATGAAAGCAAAAATTGTATCTTGCCAGACGTATGTGGTAATCTTAGTAATCCTTCTAATCTACTCAGTGGCTTTGGCTGAAATGCTCTCCTTAGTGTTACGCAACACACTTTAAAATAGTTGTGAACAGCTGGAAGGAGGCCGGAGAAGAGAAGTAAAAATGATCCCAGAGATCTAGAGAATGGCACTCACAGGATGCTGAAGAAAATGTAAGTTTTAGAGCTTGGAAAAAGAGGGAATACAAAAGCCAAGAGCAACAGGTTAACTGTAAGAATTTATAAAGGCAACTGCAGGGAAAAAAAAAAGAAATAAAGTGTTCTTCATATAGTAGTGGATAGAGCAAGCAATAATGGTCAAATATCAAAAGAAGGAGATCTGGAAATTTAGATTAAATTTCTATTGATGCAGTTACTGAAGCACAAGGAAATGTTGTATGAGTAAACTGCAAAATCTTCATTAAAGGAGACGGTTATCTAACAGCTTGACAGATGCTGGCCAGGAATGGCATGTTTGGGACCTGTCAGTGACATTAGTACCACCAAAGTTAAATATTTATATATTAAAAAATAAAGTTGCAGATCATCATCAAGCATTTGTGATCCCAGTGTTTCATGCCAACACAATGTCTGCAATATGTCAGGAAGTGTCACTCTACTGAAGTTTCACACACTAAAAGACAAAGGTATCCTTCACTTAATTTCATTTCCATTTACTTTATCAACGGAAATTAATCTAATTTTGCTACAGAACTACTGCCTTCTTTAATATGCTTTGAATGCATAGCCATTAGTGAAGGAGATGCTTCATTAAAATCTGCCTGCTTCGTTTTAGAGTAAAACACATAAAATTTGCAATATTTCATTTAATCAGTTAAGTTAGGAATTAACGTCAGCACTATTTTCTTCCTCTTGTTATTAAGGAAATTGGACTGTTTGTAATTTCTTTACTGTGTAATCTGGAGGCACCTTGAAATAAACCATCAGTACTTTCAATAAAGGAAAGAGCTTTGAATTTCAGAGGTGAATCTTGCAAAGAGTAGGCCATTATGGTCAAGACAATTTTGTTTCTTTTAAGACATAAGTCTACATGACACAGGGATTTAAATTATAAATCATGGATTGCACCGTAGGAAAAACAAATTCTGATAAATTGGATTGCTAACATACTTTTGAACCCCTGCTTGTGAAAGGTGTAAGTACTCAGCTCTATCCTATTTGTACATGTAGAAATCAGAATATCTGTGACAAGAAACACAAAGCCAACAGGACCTTGAGAAAGTCCAGCAATAATCTTTCAGAAATAGCTCCTCTTCACTGAGAGGCAGCTCTGTGCTCAGTCTAGCTCTGACTTTCTTTATTTCAATGCTGAGAAGTGTTTATTTTTGTGCAGTCAGCCTCTGTCAGTGAGTGCTCCCTGGGCTGAGGGTGATGTGCCAGGTGCATTCAAGGAGGCCCTTCCTTCCTTCCTTCCTTCCTTCCTTCCTTCCTTCCTTCCTTCCTTCCTTCCTTCCTTCCTTCCTTCCTTCCTTCCTTCCTTCCTTCCTTCCTTCCTTCCTTCCTTCTCCGCCACTTCCTTCCGCCACTTCCTTCCGCCACTTCCTTCCGCCACTTCCTTCCGCCACTTCCTTCCGCCACTTCCTTCCTTCCGCCACAGGTATGACTGATTTTGGCAGTCTCCCCTCGGGGTCACAGCTCTTTTATTTCTAAAATTATATTGCCAAAATTGTATTACCAAAATTTTTCTCTTTCTCTATTTCTTTAATTCCATTTAATCTGATTTCAGACTGGATATTAATTGCAATAATCAGGGTAATCGGGGTGTTTAGGTCTAGAAAAATATCTAGAACAGTTCTTGTTCTACTGTCTTCCTCTCCATCATGGGGACAGAGGGGGTCTCACGGGACCTCTTCTTCCAGTGTGACCATGTTCACAGGGGTCTTAGGATGAGGGAAGAGATGAGGATCTGACTCCATGTTTCAGAAGGCTTGATTTATTATTTTATGATATATATTATATTAAAACTATACTAAAAGAACAGAAGAAAGGATTTCATCAGAAGGGGAGCTAAGAATAGAAAAGGAATGGTAACAAAGGCTTGTGACTGACCAGACAGTCTGAGCCATATCACTGTGATTGGCCATTAATTAGAAACAACCAACATGAGACCAATCACAGATGCACCTGTTGCATTCCACAGCAGCAGATAACCATTGTTTACATTTTGTTCCTGAGGCCTCTCATCTTCTCAGGAGAAAAAATCCTAAGGAAGGGATTTTTCATAAAACATGTCTGTGACATTCCAGACCACACAGAGTCACAGAATATCCTGAGTTGGAAGGGACCCACAAGGATCATCCAGTCCAGCTCCTGGCCCTGCACAGCCCCATCCCCAAGAGTTACACTCTGTGCCTGAGAGCATTGTCCAAACACCCCTTGAGCTCTGCCAGGCTGGGGCTGTGACCACTGCCCTGGGCAGCCTGGTCAGTGCCCAGCCACCCTCTGGGGGAAGAACCTTTTCCTGATACACAACCATGGGCACTTGCAAAGAAAAATAATCTCAAAGACTCCAGAACACTGATAGACATGGAACCACAGCCAAAGCTAAGACCTTTCAGCAGTCTCAGAGTTCTGTGCAGTTTCACCCTGAGTCTGAGGGAGTTTCTTTGCTGTTCGGCAGGGAACTGTCCATGGTGCCTGGCTCTGATGGCAGGAGTGGGAGGCATGGCTGAGCTGATGTCCATTTGCCTAAAACCTCTTTTCCTCTCTGAAAACAAGAAAACCAAATCCCTTCAGGGCAGCGTGTTCATGTTGCACACATGAATTTTGTTCTATACCAAGCATTTCCAAAAATGTGTTTGTTTGGCCAAAAATCTTGCCCCTGGGTGTGGACAAACCCATATCCAGGCCCCATTTATCTTACTGCTATAACCAAGATTTTCTGTCCTGAGCTTGTCTGAGTTATCCCTTCCTTGAAACCTGCTTTGATTATTTAGATGATGATCACTTGTGACAGCATTTTTACACACTGGCACACTAAATAATAATAATTTGAAATTTAACAATGAGTTATGCTGCCCATAATTGGCAAATTACATTTATTCAGATATCTCCGTAATGTCCAGCTTTGTCAAATGGCCTGACATCTGTTAGAAGCCAGGATTTACATACAGAATAACTTCTTGGGACATTTAGAGTATGGAAGGTTTCAGTGAAACACAGTGAAAGGAATTGAAGCTGTGAATAGTGTTAGGGATGCCTGCACTGGCCATCAATAAAACATCTTAGAATTTCTCTAAAATCCATTTTTTATCTCCAAATATCCATGTTGAAACAATACTTTGTCCTCTGGGCTGAAATTTAAAATATAATCTTATATTTCTTTAGTGCTCCTGCTTGTACTTACTAAGTACATTTGAATATGAGATTTCTACAATATGTCTGAGTGTCCAAGACCTGGATAAAATACATAAACCATTACACATTTCAAAAGCAACTTGTCTGACCGCAGAACCTCAGCCATGTCTGCTGCCACATTGGTCTTATAGATGGGATTAATCTATTTTCTTCAGTGCTTTTAATTTTTAACAGATTTTGGACAGAAATAGATCAATCTACTTCTGGCTTGTTTGCACTTTGATTAAGTATTTCAATTGAGGTAGCTTTGAAAGAGAAAATCCTGTTGTCTGAAATAGCCCTTGGGCTTTTTGAGGAAAACACTGCTATAGACAAATCCCAGCCAGGATTATTTCATCAGCCAGAGAGATTTTCCCTCCTGCATGTGAGGTGTGACCAACAGGTTATCTGGGTGCTTAGACTTTAATTTACCTATTCATAGACAAACAAGAGAGAACCATTATTTAGCCTTTGAATAAATAAAATAGTTATTTAGTATAGAAATGGCTGCTGCTGCAAAACAGAGATGTAAAATGAAAATCTTACTTGGCCTCTCAGCAATGTATCATCTGACCAGAGAAAAATGAAGTCCCACGAATTAACTTGTATGGAATCACACAGAAAAGTATGGAATGATTTATTATTTTTCTACCTGTGTTTTTCAGCACTACTTGTTACTCATAGCAATAGAAAGTCATGAAATTAATATTCAGATAGATTCATATATTTATTCAATATGTTAACATACTGTTCCTCTCACTGCCTAACATAGAATTTCTTCTGCAAATCCCATGAGTGGCTGCCCATTATTTTTTTTTGAATCCCATGCTCTTCAAAGTGTGTCTTTGCAGTCCCTCAGCTGTCTAGACCAGACAATAGTAACCATTAATTATTATTCAATAACTTATCATGCCTCAGCTGAGCTATGGCAATCTGCTGTGACAGTGCTCTGGTGTCCTGTAACAGGAAATAATGTATATTATCTCCTATATGTCATGGCCTCAGAATATTTGTACACACAATCATTTACCACAGCCCTGCTGATGAATGGTAACTCATTAAATAGCTGTAATTTGAGTGGTCCCTCATTAAATAGCTGTAACTCTAAGTCTACTTTCTATCTCGTTTTTATGTTTGTGAAATAAGCATTTTGTGTCATGATTAAGAGGATGGTAGCTCACCAACATGGAACCTTTCAGGTATGCAATGGGATTTGTGTTACAGGATAAACCTTCCAAAAAAAACCTCAGGGGGATTTTTGCTTCATAAAACTAAAATAAATTGAATTAAGTTTCACCATAAATCATTAAGTCTTGATCTACGATGCGGGGACTGTGAGAAGGAACTTAGATGGAGGGAAGAGGGAGAGATGAAAACATGACACTTCAAAAAGTTCCAAGTCAATTGGTGACTTTATTACATGGTATTCAAAGATAAGAGAATTTGATGACCTGAAAATGGATGTAAAAGTGGAGATTAAGAATCCACAATTGCACAAACTAGAAAGAAATCCCTGTAATGTCTTAATTTTTAACTGTGAATGATACCCAATAAGACTAATTTTTTTTGGCAAAGACATGAATCTGCACTGCTATCACTTGTTCTTAGCCTCTTCATTTGCTTAGTACAAGGCAATTTGCATTAAGAGCCTATTTTTCCCTCTTCTATGTTGTTTGTTTTTCAAGTGAATTTATGTTTATGGTGGGAGGCATGAGAAGCCATGGATTTTGCCACAGAGAATAGCAAACATTCAGCAAATTTACTTTTTGGTTCCCTGCTGACCTGCCAGAAGTAAAAAGATCATTTAGTGCACATTCAGTGCACTGGGGCCCCAATGGGGCAGGTCAGTAAAATGTCAGCAGGGTTGTCAGTTAGTGCTAAACATGCTGCTGACTTTTTTTTGGGGGCGTTGTGGACCTGTTGTTGTCAGGTTCAATTCTCAAGTCAAAACTCCCACTGCTGCCATGCTCTTTGCAGTCTGTCTCACTGATTTTTCTCTGGCTGACCTGCTGTCTTCTCCTGGCTCCTTGCTGTTTCTGTCTCTTGTGAAACCAGTGATGACTCTAGCTGTATGCATAAAAAGTACTGAACTTACTGTAGGATTTCTTTTAAACAAAAAAAAAAAAAAACAACCTCAACAAAAGACCCCAAATCTTCATCACTCATTGTACAAATTTGTTTTATTTTAGTAGAATGAACTGTAAGAATGAGGCTATGCTTATCCCCTCTGTTTGTGCTGTCACAGGGCTGTGTTTGTGTTGCTCTCAGTGACAGCAGGTGAGATTGATTCCCTTCCTTACCTCTATACAGGTGTGGTTTTCTAATCTCTATAGTTTTTAGCAAGTTTTAACTCATGAAGGTGATCTGGTATAATGGAGTATACTGAGACTGGGACACTCAGTACTTGTTTTTTAACACTGGTGTATCCATTGCTTTCGTAGCTTGCTAGCATTCCAAGGTGCAGAACAACACCCAGCTTTCCCTCAGCACACTCCAACAAAAAATCAGAATTTCTTGCCAGTCAGATGCCAGCTCAGATTGGGCAGACAGGCTATGGGCATGCAGGGATGTTAAATGCACCTGGGATCATTGTCTCACAACAAGGCATGTAAACAAACCCTTTTCCTCCTCCCAAACTGCCAATTTCCACACAAACTATGGACCAAAACAGTGCCACAGATGAGCAATTAAAGCAATATCTACAGTCATGTTCCAATGTCAGGAATATTCCCAAGCATTGCTTAATTCATTTTTATAAGTGTTAATAAAGTGTCTACCAGCCATATGGGATTCCTGAGTTTTGACAATAAAGTGATTTGCATAAAATAATATGTCCAAGTGCTCCTAAGCAGATTTGGGATCCAAGCTTTTTCAGCTTCTGATCAAAACCTCTGACTACTGAGTTATTCAGCAAATGAAGGCTGTAGTTATCTTCAAATAGTTGCTTTTTCCAAATTCAAGGCTGTGGATTACAGTTCGAGGGCAACAGCTTCTTCCAGCCCAGAAAAAGGCCAGCCTAAGACATAAACTCCAGCACTGGTCCAGCCACTTGATTGGGGTATTTTCCTCAAGATTTGGTGCCTGAAGGTTCTTTCCATAACCATGGGGGTCATGCAGCCAATGCAGGACACAAATCTCCACCCAGAACCAGGATATCCCATTGCCTACTGGAAGGGAGCCCAATTTCCTCAGCTGACATCTCAGTTAAAAATTAGGGCTTAGGTGCAATGATTCTTTCTTCTATGGATCAGGGTCACAGGAAAAAGCAACACTTCCATGTACAAATTCAAACAAATCAGGATCAAAGTTGTTTATTGATTGCTTAACAGCACATAATTAACAGGCAATAAGTAAATTCTGCATCTCACATAAATATCAGCAATACAGCAGATTAAACACAAGTCTAGTCCAGTTCCAACAGAATATTGATGGATCTCTATCAATTTCTAAACAGTGAGAAAGTCCCCTGGGATCACTTCTGAACATTAAACAGAAAAATAGATGCTGTATGTACAAGAATCTCATTTGGGATCTTGGTCTTATATTGTTTGCATACTTGGGCCATGACAGAATAAGACGAAATTAGTCCTGACTATTTTCAGTGAAAAAAAAATGAAGAAAATCAAGGTCTTTGACAATTTTATTGGTATTTTTACCTATGTCATAAAGGACTGTTTCTTTAGTTCTTTCTGAGTAAAGTGTAAAAAAAAATGCTGTATAAAGAGATTTCATTTTAGATCCACGCTTTATTATTTGTGCAATTTCCAGACAATGCTTGCCATGGATAACTAGGTGGTCTTCTTGTATTGTTTCAAGTAAAGCAATTATTATTTCCATTTCTTATTTTAAATTAAATGTGGGTATGTATGCATGTGACTATACATGAATGTGTGTGTATATACATAAATAGGAGAATCCCATTCAGAGGATGTGATCCATATCCCTGCCAAAAACCCACAAACAAATCAAAGAAACAAAACCACCAAAAACCCAACACGAAGCCCCCCCAAACAAACAAACAAAAAAACTAATAAAGAAAAAACACCAAACAAATTAATAATTTTTTAAAAACCCAAAAAACAAAGCAACAACAACAAACACAAAAAAGAAGAAAAAAAGACAAAAACAAAACCCCAAGCAACTATGGAATCTTTCTTCAAATATGTGAACAAGTGTGAATTTGAGGTACGACATAAAGTAGATGGCATTGCTGGAGGAAAAGAAATAAGCAATAAACAGGTAGAACAAGAATATCAGAAGTGACTGCTAGGCAACAGTGGTGTCTTCTTTCAAGTGCCCAAAGTCCCTGTCAGTTTAAAAGAAAACAAATGAAACAAGAACAAACCCTAAACGACTTCACCCTGCTCCAGATCCTCAGGCAAACCAGAGAAATGTCAGGACCAAAGAAGATGAACCCACACTCATGACCAGGAGGTTTTCAAGCCAGAAGGCAGAAAAGGATCCCTTTGTGGTTGGAGAAGCAGAATAAATCTCACATGCTTCAGCCTTGAGAGCTTTGAGTTTGTTATTTCTGTATTCAAGAGGTTTTAAACACACAGAAAACCCCAAGCTTTGTTTGTCCTGATTTTATTTGTTTCTGTTTGAAACTGAAGATGAAACCAGTTTCATTGATCTACACAGTAAGGTTTTGCTGGCTTTGTGATTTGTTTACCAGAACCCAGAGCAGTGATACATTGTTTGGGACTAAAATCTATGTCCAAGTCTCTAATAAATAAGATTTTTCTACTTCTTATACCCAAAATACTAAAGAGAGGAGGGTTTTATTACAATTATTATTATGCATGCCTCAGATGAGAAACCAGCTAAGTGGGTTGTCTCCAGAGGCCAAAACATGCTGAAATTTGAAATGGAGAGCAGTGAAATCTCAGTGATGCTCTGGGCTACAAACTCACCCCCTTTGCCCTGCAGAGGGCACAGATGCATTTTTTTTACATCTTGCAGCACAGAGTAGTCATCACCACTGTGCTCCCCTTTCACCAGTGGATAAGACTGGCAATAATTCATCATAAAGTAGGTATAATGTTGAATTTGGAACTAGCATGAAAAAATATACTTTATTAATTTAGCGTATTAATTAGGGTATGTTCAAGTAGCCACTCATTCCCTCTAAAACCAGTGCCTAGTAAAAAATATCCATTAAGGAAGGCAGCCTGAAGATTCTCAGTTTTGGGCAGATTTTTTTCATGAAAGTTAAGCAGGTATGATAAGAAACCTCCCATGGTCCCTGCTTTTCTTGTTCATACAAGATGCATTTGAGAGGCAATGGAAAATTTCATGTCTGCCACAAATACTTGAGCGTTAGAGAGCTCAACTATAAGTTTTAAATACTGTTATTCATCTATCCCTCATTAATTGCATCCCAAGATACCAAGTGAGCTTATGATTTAGGTGAACACATAGGGGCAGTTTGGGCCACTGAATAATCATCGGAGAGGCCAGACAATTACTGCGCTTTTTGTTTTCCAAAATTTACTGGTACAGACAGATTATTTTCCATTTCCAGAAATAATGAGCATTCCCAGAACCAGCACAGGTTGCTCACCAGTGGGCCCTGCACTTCTGCCTGCAGGCAGGGAAGGTTGGCAAATTCTGGACATGCACAGGGACCTTGTGAGGAGGTGTGGTGGTGTTCTCAGGGGTCCCAGGATGAGGGAAGAGATGAGAATCGGCTCCATATTTCAGAAGGCTGATTTTTTATTTTATGATATATATTATATTAAAAGAAAATGATATATTAGAACTATACTAAAAGAATAGAAGTAAGGATTTCATCAGAAGGTTTGAAAGGAATAAAAAAGGAAAGGAATGATAATAAAGTCTTGTGACTGCTCACAGCCTTGACACAGGTGGCTGTCATTGGTCATCAAGTAAAAATAATTTCACATGCTGGTTAAACAATTCTCCAAATAACATTCCAAAGCAGCAAAACAAGGAGAAGCTGAAGCTTCCCAGCTTCTCAGGAGAAAAAAAATCCTAACGAAATGATTTTTCATAAAATATGTCTGTGACAAGGAGGAATCTGCCAGTCCTTCAATCTTGGCAAATGGAAACCCAACTGGAACAGCAAAAGGAATCATAGCCAGCATTTCCCTGCTGACTCTTCATTCCTCTGAGTCACAACAAAACTGAATTTTCACGTGGCTAAAAGCCATTTACTTGCTGGGGTTTAAAAGGTCTATCACTACCAGATCATTCGGGCTGCATTCAGATTTCAAACTGCAGCGTTTGAAGGAGAGTTTGGGGGAGCTGGAGAGCGGTGATACGCATCCAAAATCTACTGCTGGAGGATTATAGTTTTAGGCAAGAGATCAGTAAAGGTTTGAGTTGGTTTGCCTGGTGGCAGCTGTAATTATACTCACAGGACTGGAGTGACTCATTCCCATGGCAGCAAGCCAGACCCTCTTAAGGCTGCAGGGAATCTAAAGGTCACCCAAATTTCAATTAATTAGTTTATGGGAGCTGACACTTTTTTGTGGCTTCCCTGAACTGATAGGAGGGCTTACTTTCCTGGTTTTGCCTTTTTTTTAAATTTTTTTATTATTATTGTGGGGTTTTGGTCTATTTTTACTTGATGGCTTGTTGGAAGTTTTTTGGATTTGGTTTCTTTAAGGTTTTTTTTTAAATCCAGATGCACCCTTCCTCTGTATTGTACCTGGGTTTCCCCTTTCAATAGGAACAAAAAGGCTGCATTTGAGTGTCCTTATCTATGTACAGATACACCTTATCTTCCATTCCCAGAAGGCCTAGAAGTATAGCTTTAAAAATTTCTTTCTGATTCATCTTGATAATTGAGGTACTTGCATATTTCTTGACAAGGTGATTCCAGGTGTCCCATACATGTGGGGGACATAATTCTGCTTGTTTTCATGGACTTCAGATTATTCAGAAGAGGGAAGTAATCAGTGGTTTGCATTTCTTCCAGATGGGAATCTGAAGAAACAAAATGACTTTACTAAGGGGTGAGGAAGGGGGCAATTGCCACATATAAATCATTATTTCAGTCTAAATGACACTGCATTGTATGACACCTATCTCTGTCCTCAATGTAGAAAATAAATTATGATAAATTGCTTTTAAACATTTAACTTTTGTATTACTGAAGGTGGATGTGAAAGCCATGTACCATAAATCACGTAAGCAAATAGATTTGAATCCTGGCTCCATAGAACCCCACAATTGTTTAAAGCAGTGTGGATGTGGCACTTGGGGACATGGTTTAGTGATGATCTTTGCAGTGCTGGGAGAATAGTGGGACTTTGTCTCACCTTAGAAGACTTTTACAACTGAAATGTTTCTATAATTTTATGAGAAAACAGCAGGAAACATTGAGAAATTGCAATCAGGCAATAAGTAACACTGCTGGGCATCTCTAACTAAAGGCTACTGGTTACTGCCCCTGAAACTGGGAATGAAAATTACTGCAGAAAGAACTTTCTAAATATTTGCCATTTTTATTTTGTTTGGTTTGATAGGAGCCAGCCCTTAATTAGTTTTCTGAAAAGGAGCAGTGCAAAAAGGTTACTACTTTAATTCTGTTGATCCAAAATCTTTGACATAAATGCTTATACTAAATGAGGGGAATAGTCTCCCCCTAGAAGTCACTGACAAAGGCAAAGTTCATGCAGCTCCCTTCATTCAAAGCCAGCATTATTACAGAGCGTTCAAAGCCAATGTTAAAGCACTTCCCTCAGAAATCACTGACAAAGCCAAAGTTCATGCAGCTCCTTTCATTCAAAGCCAATGTTAAAGCACTTCCCTTCATTTCACAGAGTCAAAAAATGCAACACCCATAAGATCAACATGTCCTTCCCTGCACTTGTTAAATCATGGAAAGGAGGCCTCTGACCAGAAGGTTTCTCACTGAGGACCCTCCCTCCTGAGGACTCAGCTCTTCATCAAACCTCCCTGAGAAAGCCAACATCCAGCTCAATTAAAATAAAAACCCTTGCTTCCCCCTCACACACTGATCTGTTATGGCACTAAGAGGATTTAAGGAGGTGTGAGGTAAATGGATTTTTATACTCTCACTGGAACAGCTCTAGCTGATTTTCAAGTGTACTGTGATCATTGTTTTTAGTACTTTGGGGAATGTTAAGAGGGGAGTTCTTCATTAATTTTAATCTAACAATAATAGAAATAATATCCAAGAATCAATGTTGTTCTTATTAGATTTACCTTCATTGGCTACTGTTGTACTTCCCTGGTATTTGAATGTGCAGATGGTTTCAAATCTTTCTGTTTATTTAGGGAGAAGCCTTTACTTCTCTTTGTACTTCTGGCTATTGATCTAGCCCCTGAATAAATTCCACTTCCAATGTTATGACACATCAACTAAGAAATGGAAAAAAAGGTGAAAAAGTAAATTACAGGTTTTTTGGTTCTAAAGCTAAATATTTAATTAATACTTTCCCCTCTCTATAGAGGATGTTGCACCATTTAGATCAATTAAGGGGAGTCTTTGAAGGATATTACAGCTGCAGTTACCCTATCAAAATAAAGGCTGATGCCACTGATGTTGTGAGTGTACATTTGTCACTGTTCAGCCACCTGTTAAAATAGCTTTTTAAAGCCTTTCAGATTGCATAAGTGTCTCTAACTATTATGATAAGGAGTTCTGCCTTATCCAGATTAGCTCCAAATAAAAATAATTTAATTTTTCTGCACATCTCTGAGGGCACAGTTAATCTGTTAACCTCCAAACAGCTTTTATCTCATGTAAGTCCATTTTCTGTTTGCTCTGTGACAAGCACTGAGAATAGCCTGTTTCAGGTGGTTTTGGTTTTCACCTCTGCATTGAAAGCAGGAAGTCAAATGTAAGTACCAATAGTGAGAAAGGCCACACTCCAGGGGCCACAGTGATAAGGTTTCCCTATAGAGAAAGCAAACAGGTAGATAATTACCTGACTGTTCTCAAGTAGCTCAAATGTGTTCTGAACAGGGAAGTATTTCTGCAGGAAGCAATGTCAGAATGGCTTTACTGCTGTAATAAGCAAAGAGTACAATATACACAGCACAATGAGAGAGAAAAACAAAGTGGTTGAATACAATCTTTTCAATTCAAGAGAATAGGATTTGTTTCTGCATGTGGTCCACTTGTAATATCAGCAATTCTGCTTGGCTCTTACAGAGCTTTTTTCATCAAAATGTCTCAAAGAACATTATAAAAAGGTGTGATATCCCTTTCTGTAAAATTGAAATAAGACTTGCATGAGGGTACTCATCAGTCACTTTGATCAGGCAATAATAAAAACTTCCTCTTGAATATTTTCAGTGTTAATGCCATTTGCCAAAGCTGCTTCACTCTATTACCTGCTCAGAAACCAGCCAGGAGCTACTTCATTGAAATAACTGTAATTACACCTCTGAAACACAGTGTGTGTAGAACTCATGGCCTCCTGTCCTTAAAAGCAGAATCCTTGTGCTGTGCACACCCACGTGGCCCAAAGAACAAAGGGATTGAGGGCATCCCAACAAGGCTTCCCAGAATTTCCCTTAAATAATGACTAGTGAGTATAGATTAGGATCCATGCTTTAAAACCAGAAATTGATTCTACCCTATAAACCGAATATCTCCATAATTTATGTCCTATGCTGTTTAGTTAATTCCCCTTTAAGGAAACTATTTACTTTACTGTGAGAGAATTTGATTGCTGAAAGATCAAAAAAAAACCCCAAAAAAAACAGACTACGTTTTTCTGTGAAGTTAAACATCCACAGTATTGCTTAGCTGGATCACTCTATTCTTCTTAAAACCAAAACACACATTGAGAGCAAAGCCAATCAATTAGAGATACTAACCAGAAAACCTTTCTAATCAGAAGTGAAGCCTTGTATTTCTCTCTCAGCATTTAGGAGATTGCTCTGCAACACTCTCACTCAAATTGTATTCATCTCCTCTCATATCTGATGAGTTTATGTATGCAACAAGGAGGGAACAGATGATGTGGGATGTGCAGGGCTTTCAGAATGAATGGTTCAGAAATTCTGCTGCATGGAAATCAGGTAAAAGCATTTTCTCTGGAGAAGTCAGGAAATCCACAATATGGGATGAAAGGGGAGGTGGATTTTATTTCATTATAAAAATTCATGGCTCTCTTCCTCATCAGATTTAATCATCTTCTTAAAGAAAAAAAAAACAGTAGAAGGCAAACAAAAAGATGGACAGAGCTGTAATGTGTCATTTAAAAAAATCATCAAAAGGGTTGCATTTGCCTGGTGTATAAAATGTGAGCTCTTATATCTGACTTCTTATCCCTTGGCTGAACCTCACTATCAGTTTCTCCCAGCAGGTACCAGGTCTGTGTGTGTGTTTGCAAGGTTTTTTATTCACTTATGGTGCTCTGGAAATAACAGGCCTTCATGGAAGCACTTCATAGAACAGCAGGATACCCCTCAATACATCTTACAGAAATTCCGGCTGGTTTCTGTGTTGTTTCTAGGAAAAGAAACACAGATGATAATGTAAACTCAAAAGGTGCATTTCAGGGGAATGACTGCTACCTGCAGTGCAAAAATCATGTTACTTTGGTGGCACTGCAGAATTCAGTATTTTTAGGTGAACCTAGAAGAAAGAGTTGAACTTTTTTTTTAATTCAAAGCTGCTCTGCAGAGAGTTGTTTGGTTCAGAAAAGGCAAAGCTGTCCTGTGCCATGTAAATAGGAGTTTGTGGACTGTCATGAATGCAGGAAGAACTAGAGAGAGGCAATCCATGGGAAGTGGGGAGAATTCCTTGCTCTTGGTAAGAAACCAAATAGCACCTGCTGGAAAATGCCTTCAGTGTCAGTGGGAGGGGAGATCTGTGACAACCCCTAAATTTCACTGAAATGCTGAAGTTTAGAAATATTGTTCTGTTCACAGCTCCTCCCTTGCCTGCCACAGGGTAATAAATAATATCCAGGTTTTTCACAGAATAAGTGTATTTGTATGCAAGCAATAATGACATTCTGCTTGGATGAGGGAGTCTTCAGTTTAAGTTTCAGACCTAGTGACCAGCTGTGGGCTCTGTAAAAGACACGTCCCTCACAACCTCCAAAAATTACTGCATTCATAGTTATTTATGAAGAAGTCATTGATTTTATGGGTTTTTAATGACTTAAGAGATTGGTTCCTTTAGTGACATTTTATACATTGAACTCCAGATAGTAAATTTCAAATGTGCCTTTGTACAAACGAAATAGTTTCACCCCTGAAATTGTTGATGTCTGTTGATTGTAAAATTTGGTCAGAAATTTTTTCTTGAACTGTAGCCTGGAAAAAGGTTTCTAAGTTATATTGGCAAAGTGTAAAATGATTTCAGCAACTCACTGTATTGTTATCCATTATTTCTTCCACTAATAAACCTGTCAGCAAGGGAGAGACACCTGCATTGTTCCTTATGCTCAATCATCTCCTCTAGAGGCTGGTGAATGGGGCATAATCTTGTTTTCTAGATTGGTGACTGGGGCATAGTCTTGTTTTCTCCTAATATCCAGGTCTACAGCCTATTTACTCACTTATGGAGATAAACAAAATGAGCAAAACTTCATTTCTTTGGCGATAACAGTTATAATTTGATTTAATTTTACAAGCTTTATTATCTGGCACAAGTCTTAGGATTTCCATCCTTAAAATTCAGCAAAAGACATCAAACTTTCAGATTAATTGCTAAATGCAAAGCATACAGTCCAAGTCAGCATGTAACCTATAGCTTATATAAAGATCAACAATGAGCCAATTGTATCATCCTATGGAACAGCTCTCATGTTTTCCCCAAACAGTTACACAAAAAATCCAAACAAAGACAGGAATATTTCAGTCTGTTCCCTATGACTCTCAATAATTTAAATCTAATTATCAGTCTGTTTACTAAAATTACTTACGGCTGACCAGAGCTATAGTGAGCCATTCATCTCCAAGGAGCTGCAGCTCAGTTTCTGCACATCTCGGGGTCTCTACCTGGCACTCTGGATTATCCCTCAGGAAACACAAGCACAGCAGTGTGGAAATTAGAAAAAACACAGAAACTGAAGGGTTTGATCTGCAGCCTTGGAAGAAGCATGGACTGATGTAAAAATACAATACACAGACATTAAACAGAAAAATCATAAAGTTATGTTTCTGTAGCTGTAAGTAAGAATATGCCTTAAGTAAGTGAGAAACTGTATTGGGTAAGATGGTGAAGGGTCTATAGTATAGCAATGTGATTGTGTAAAATTAAGAGTTTAAAAGTTATAACAGAAGCATATGTGTGCAAGTGAGACAGAAGCCTTTGGATAAAATATTTGCAGTGTAGCAGAAGTAAGTAAAGGTGATAGGTTAGAAAAGTAAAATAAACCCTTTGGCAACTGTCTATTGCTATAGAAAGTTCTATATTGTCTTGTAATGAAGAAACTTGTGACTACTTTCAGCTATGGCCGACTGCTTGCTCCTCTAAAATCTCAGATTGTCTGAGACTGATGTTTATCTTAGCAATAATTTGTTCTTAGCTTGAAAATTGTCCCATCCCTTCATTTCTAGCAGTGACAAGGACATAGCAGCTTCCCTGTCCTCTCCCAGTGCATTGATCCCTCTTGGCTGGCTGCAGTCACAAGCTCAGAGCTCACTTGTGAGCAGCAAGCAAAGAGTGAAATTCTTCCTCTGTGACAGAGAGCCTGTGTTTCTGTTGAGTGGCTTGGAACGTTATTTTTGGTCAGGAAATAAACCTGTGCCCAGGTAGCAACATAGCCCTGGCTTAACTGTGTGCCTCCAGCTCCAACACATGGCGCGCACAGATGATGGTGGGAGAGCAGGGTATGAGCTTTCTACACTTCTCTGCCTCCCCTGACTAAATCCAGGTATTTTTAGACCAGTGCCAGGATATTTGCATAAATCTGATCGTGAACAGGAAGGCAGCCCTGGCTCCAGAGAGTTGGCAGGCTGCTCTGCCTTTGGCTCAGGCCATTTAGGAGCCAGGCAGCTGAGACACCAGCTGTGTCTTCTCTGTGAACCTTCTGTAGATTCTGCTGGAGTGACTTGGAAAAAGAAAGTCTGAAGATGATAAATAGGGATGATATTGTTGCCAAGAGCTGGTTAAAGGGAGCATCTGTTGTGAGGGATGAAAGCTGTAGAGGAGATAACTTGTACTGATGGTCTTTATTTCAATACCTGGAGACATTAGCGAGCCTAATGCAACTTTTATGAGGGAGGATTGACCCAGAGTCCTTGGGATCGTTTTAATTCCCACTTCAAAGGGCATCAAATGCTTACAGCACTTATTGGTGACCATGGGCAGACACAGACTGAGGTCCCAGTTCCTGCCAACAGGAGATGCATTTTACATCAAAACACAGCTGAGAACAATCACATAAAGAGCCTTTGGAAGTGGAGCTGGAGCCTCCTTGTCCTCCTAGAGGACATCCCCAGCTTTTCTGTTGGAGCTGCCATTGTTTTCATGTTCTCTTTCCAGTCCAGTGAATTCTGAATTCTTTCTCTGCGCACTGCAAGGTTTTTCATCTGGCACTGCTGAGGCATCCTGCCCTCCCTCCAAGCAGCTTTGAATCTGTTGGCTGACCTACTTGCCAAAACCACAAGGAGTGGGGAGTTAAGTCCTGTTAAGCAGAGACAACTGAGCTCAGATCTTCCAAACTTCTGCTGGCTGCAGATCTGCTGCCGCATCCCTGCTGTGCCAGTGAGTCTGCCCTGGAAAAGCAGCCACTGCTACATTTTCTGGGGCACACAGGAACCAATAAACATATTTTTTCCATGCACTTACAAGAGTTGTGGAATGGGGATCTTTGGACTACTCAGGGTGTAGAAATCCTCCTCTCAAAACTCTGCGTGGGCTTGGGCAATGCAAAATGTGCTGGAACATAGGCTGAGATAAACCAGTAATGTTCAAAACTGAAAGTCTGAAATTATGGGTCAAAGACCAGTCCAAATCCCATTTATTGGGTTGAGGTCTTTTGAGTCCTGTGACAGATGTCATGCTCAGTGTGTCACAGGGAAAAATTGATTTCAGAGCTAACTGAACCAATCCCAGATGCCATCTCTTGTATTTTGTTGTGGTTTTCTCTCCTTCTATTTTGTCTTGGGCCTAACAGTATTGAAGATAATTAGCCACTTATTGAAGGCAATATAGTAGAAGATAGACCATGTTTCTCTTTTTTTGTTACAGTAAAAGAATGAAGACCCTTCCAAAGCCTGTGTAAAATAAACCTGCTCTTCTCACTACTCCTCTCCTCCTCAGAAATAACCACTTGTACTAATAGTTTTTACCCTGAGAGCTAAAATCACTATACATGCAGTCTGAAGTGATAAACAGATTTTCTGTTTCCCTTCTCTCTCTGCACTGTTGGATTTCTGCCACGACTTTACATTTTTGCCAGATGACACCTGACTTCAGCAGTGAGAGGGTGCAGCTGGAAACAAGCTCCAGTCATAGCAGTGTGTACTACATTAATTTACCTGTGATTAAACCCAAGGCTGAATGGAAAATCATTAAGAAGCACGAGTTCATCATTTTAAGACCTATGAGAAGGGCACTGCCCAGACATCACTGCAAGAAGCTGGTACAGGTGTCTGGGTAACAGCTCAAACAGGTGAGCAGCTCATCCAAGGCAATTAATACATGAATATAAATATTTGACAGTCTCATGAACATGCTGTCTCTGTAGTCAGACGCCTTTTGAATTCCCTCTGCTTCATTAGCTCCGTTCATTTCAGTATCTCAAGCCACAGCAAAATCCCTCGTTTATGTTTGCAGCACAGCAGGACTCTGGATTTGGTATCATTGATGAACCACCAGTGAGAAAAGCCCCATGAAAGGGAGTTACTCCTCTCTTGTTAAAAGAAAGCAGCAGCAAAAGCAACAAAACATAAAAAAACCCACTCCAAACAAACAACAAAAAACCAGGTAAGGAATGGGCCTAAATCAAATATTTGAATTCAGATTTGGCATTGTAGGTAACAGAAGGACTTACTACAGAGTTTCAGACCTCAAAGCACACACAGTAGCTACCATTTGTCATTTTTTGTCATGAGTACTTTGTGCTCTTGGTAATCTTGGAGGAATTCAGGAACTCGCAGCTTCCCTGCCCCACAAATACCTTGGTACAAATTCTCTGGGTTGCTGCAAACCTCTGCTCAGTTTATGCAGGTGTATTTTTAGGAATCTAGGGAAAGGGGAGCTTCTCAAGTTTTAAATGGCAGCAGTGGTGTACATAGAATATGGCAAATACAGTACCTGTGATCTTGAGCACTGGTGAGCCCTTATGGTGACAACAGATTTTCTAAATTTTATCTTGGCTTCCACGAGGCTGAGAAGTTAAAATCCTGACATTTCACCTGCTCTGGGAATTTGGTTGAGAAGTTGAATTTTGCAGGTTAATAATTCCATGTGGAAGTACTCTGAGGGAAACAAATTTGGTAATATTCCTACTCCAAGGCCATTTTTGTTTGTTTATAATGTTCCTTTATTTTCTGTGAGTCTTTCCATTGCATGTGCTGCCAGTTCTTAGAGCAGCCTCATAATAGCAAGTAAAAGAACCAAAATGAAACACCACAAAGCACAGAGAGGCATTTACTTACCAAATTCTATGTAGACCAGTGCTGTCATTTAAAAATCTTTGGATGCTACCTTTTCCCCAGATTCCTAAAAGTACATCTTCTGAATAAATTGAGCAGAGGTTTGCAGAAACAAACAAGCTGATAATTTGTACCAGGAATGCTAAAAACCAAGATGGCAAACCACCACATCCAGCCAGGGACCATGGTATAAAAAAGATAAGGAATAACCTGTAGTCCTCTCAGGGACTTTAATAGCATCTTCCATTTGTTATTCAAAATGCTGAACCTCCTCCAAGAATTTGTCAACAAAGTACATTTTTTTTTCCAAAAAATATGACCAGAGGAAAGAAGAGGTGATGACCTCCTGAGGCCCAGCACCCTGAGAAAGTCTAAGGAATAGGTTTAAATCTGGTCAGTTTTTTGAGAGAGTTGAAAAATAACATTAGGTGAATTTTCAGAGAGCTGGGACATTCTGTGAAGAAAGTTCCTCCTCCTGAAGCTGTCCCTCTTTGTGAGGCTCAATTAAAAATTAATTGAGCTGAAAGGCGAGAAAATTATGATTCTATAGGTAAGTGATCAGGCAACTTGCTGTTTCTGCTCCAGTGAATACTTCACACAAAATTATGTAAATATTCATTAGAATGTCAGGAACTCAGTCTCCCCTGCCACATGAATACCCTAATCACTAGGATCACAGAGTCTTTTGCCCAATGAATATTTAGTTGTTCTCTA